>NW_028246422.1:0-17139 GCF_964263255.1 Lissotriton vulgaris | reverse complement strand
TGCCTGGCCTTCCTTCCTGGTGCCTCTGCTTCCCTGTGAGTGAATGTGCTTGTGCACACCAGATGGCTGACAGTGGTGTCCTGGTGTATGTTTGAATACAAGTCAGTCAGTCAGTCAAAATTCCTTTATTCGATAACTTAATATCAAAAAAGACATGGTACAATCAGGATAACAGTTAAATACTCAATTAAAAACTTGATTGTATATATAAAAAGTACATGGTAACATTTCATTTTATACAGTTTAACAACATTTTGATACATACATAAATATAATGTTAAAACAATTAAAAAGGGACTACCATATGATTGGGCTTGACCCTAAAACCAATTTATCTAGAAAAATTAGGATATTCTAATCAGGGACACTTAGGGTTGATGCTGGAATATTGTACTTTTTCCTAATGCGAATAGCAGCAACCATGAAGTTTGCGACATGGAACATTATTCGGGGTGAATTTAATTGCTGCAAATACACAAGTGCTGGCCTCACTTGGGTAAATCCAGCCTCTCTCAATATTGGGAATAAAAACTTCCTTCTACATTCCTGATAAAAGTCGGAAAACATAAAAAAGTGTAATGTATTCTGGGTTGAGAAGTTATCGCATTTGCAGGGGTCGGCCTGATCTGGGGAACACCAAGAACGAATGGATCCCAGGGAGTACTGTATCAGGTTGAACCGAAATCTGATCAGGAGGTACCGATGGTATGGGATGTTCACTGTAATCAGATAGGGTTCAGGGCCTGCACAACTAACCAAGGCATAGTTGGCTCTTGCCATTGGTTTCACTAGTTCGATCTCCTCTCGCTTTAGTGATAACAGGTCCAACATAGCATTTTTTGTCAGTGCGATGTCCTTTTTAGTTATAGTTTCGGGTGAGGAGAAAAGGGCCGCACGCCCAGTTTTTTGAAAACCAGAATTTATGTATGCCAACCATGGGATTTTATTGGCTTTATCCAGGGCCAAACAGTTTTTCAGTATAATATGGTTTAGTGAAATTTCCTCATTTAACCAGATCTTTAACCAATATATCAATGGAGCAATTTTGATATGGTCAGTAACAAATCTAACTCCCAATTCGGTATGAGTAGAAAAAGTAGGGGTAGACTGAGGGACAGAGAGAACCCCTCTCAGGAATTTATTTTCTATTAGCTGGATTTTACTCTGAGCTGTGTAACCCCAAATTTCACAGCCATATGTTACAACTGTCAGGCATTTGGCTTTGTATACCATTAAAATTGCTTCTACAGGTCTAGCCCCAAGCTTTTTTGTAAACCCTGTAAGTCCTGATGTGGTCCTTGCAAACGCCACACTGCGGCTATTATTTTGTGGGCGCCAGGTTCCCTTTTCATCAAATACAACCCCCAAATAGGGGAAAGTGGGGACCCTACAGACCTCTTCCCCACTACAAAAGAATGTCTTTTTTCTAATGTTCCGCTTTGCCCTCCCAGCAATTAGGACCTGAGATTTTTTTTTGCATTTATTTTTAAATCCAAGCTCTGCATAAAACTTCCAAAAGCATCCAGCAGCTTCTGCAGTCCTACCCCGGTACGTGCCAGGAGTACAGCGTCATCCGCGTATAGGAGAACTGGTATAACCAGTTCCCCTATACGCGGAATGTCCGGGGAGACCTCGCCAAGGTGAGAGTCAAGGGCGTTTATGTATAATGTAAACAGCAGGGGAGCCATAATGCACCCCTGTCTGACCCCCGTATCTGACCTAAAGTGTCATGTGCATCGTCCCTCAGTGTTGACTCAAATTTTTGCCGAGAGGTCGGAATGAAGAACTGCTAAAAAATCCACCAAAGGTGCATCAATTCCTATGTCTAAAAGTATATTCCAGAGCTTTGTCCTATTTACGAGGTCAAACGCGGAGGAGAGGTCCATAAACCCCATATAAAGTGACCCCTCCTTAGCCTACGTATACTTGCTAATTAAAAGACGAAGGTTTAGACACTGGTCGATGGTACTCCGCTTTGATCTAAAACCATATTGGGCGTTTGACAGAACCCCTCTCTCTTCCAGCCACTCAGTCAATCTATGCAGTACCACCCGACCCAATATTTTTACCAAGGAGTCAATTAAAGAAATAGGTCTATAGCAGGCAGGGTCCTGCCTAGCACCCTTTTTAAAGACTGGAATAATGACTGAAGTGGCCCACGTGGCTGGTAAACTGTCTGGGCCAATAGAATTAAAACCATGGGTTAAAATTTTTTACCATAAATTCGGAGCAGCTCTAAACAAATCCGCAGGCACCCCGTCTGGCCCAGGAGCCTTGTTTTTAGACATTTCTCCTATAGCCCTTTCAACTTCAGAAACCTCAAAAATTAAAGGGGAGAGGGCACTACCAAACAGCTTTGTGGGGAACATTGGCCATTTCCTGGAAGGCTATAAATATTTTCAAAATGGGCTATCCATGCCTCATCCACGATGTTACAATCCAATGAGGGGTTATCATCATTTGTGAACAGTGGCTGGTTTACTGTTGCCCAAAATTTCCCACTCTCTTTCAGTACTTCTATCGAGAGGAGTTTTGACCAGGCTTCCTCCTGCAACTCCTGTTTTCTTTCTGATAGTACTTGTTTATAAGCTGCTCTACAAGAGGCTATAAGCCCCCTATCCCTAGGGGTTGCCTTTAAGGCTTTCAGGAGGGCAGCGTGGGACTGAGAACAGTTTTTATTGAACCATCTCCTGCCAGTCTGCTGTTTACGTTTTCCTTTAATTAATAAGTTTTCATTAACTTCTACACAAATTTTATTAAAAGCACCTATGATGTCAGAGCTCCCAGCATCGACATCTAGGCAAGTATTAAACTCCTGCTCTATACTAGGTAAAAGCTCTGGTAAAAAAGGTCTCTGGGACCACTTTTGCCCATTTCAATTTTCTCCCCTGATCTTTTAGGATAACCTTCCTCACCACCCTTTGAGATGTGGATCTGAAGGGAAGGGGACCCCCTGGGATTAATTCAATTATCACGGGATTGTGGTCACTAAAAACAGAAACCTCTGTAAGATATCTAAAAACTTGAGACAGCACAGGGGATGTTAAAAATATATAATCAATGATTGTACCTTTGTCTTTGCCCTTAAATGTTAGGATCCTATTTTCAGCCTCCACTCAACCTGACTCATATAGATTCCAATTCGCCAGGAAGAGTTCCAATTACTCACCCTGTCTTGTGTGTTCAAAGTGAGATAGTGCAGAGAACGGGGGGCCCTCATAATCCCTACTCCCACACTGATTTTCACACGGTTGAATGTTTAGGTCTCCCATCAAAAACATTTCAAAGGAATATGACTTTAAACTATAATTAAAAAGAAATTGCTCGAGTAAGTCTAAGTTATTATCCACTTCCTTGGAGTTGTAAACATTAATAAAAAGTACTTTTTTATGTCGGATACTGATAGTTCAACAACTAGGCTCTTAATCCCTCCTGTTTCAAGATTTGTAAGAGAACCCTTTATCTCTAGGGAAAATAAGCTAATCAGACCTCCCTTCGCTCTCCCAGCGACACTTTTTCTAGCTGGGATAAAAAAGTGACAGTACCCATCCAAGGAAAAACAATTTTGAAGGTCCCAGGTCTCTTGGAGGGATATAATATCGAATGTTTTTAGGTATGCCGTCCATAAAGGATCTCCCATTTTAGCCCTTATGCCAGCTATATTCCAACTCAACATTTGACAGGGTAATGATGGTGCCCCCTCAACATAACTCTGTTCCTGGTGGGTATTTAGTCAGTCGTTTTCTTCCATTCCTGAGAGTGGAAAGAAACGGTTCGCCAGTGTACATCCCAGGACATTTAAGTTCTCATTTGTTGTACTCGGAACCCCTAGTGCATTCCCTTCTTCTGACACAGACTGTGGTCCCCCATGCATGAGTGTTGGCAGTGCTAATGGTGTAACCTGTGCTGCCACGACTGGGGCAGATACAACGGCTGGAGGCCGTACCTTGTTCACATGCCCTCCTGCTGTCACAAGTGGAAGCCATGCATTTTTCCCAAACCTTCCGTCTCTCACGGGTTGTAAGCTCCTGTGTCCAAGACTTGTCACAGCCTGTGGTATGCCATGTGCCCTCACCACTGGAACAGAAGGGAGCCATACCCTATTTTAGGGTGGTGGGTAAAAATAGCCAAGGGGTAACGGCCTAATGCCTGGGTATAACAGATTAGAACCATCCCAAAACAGACGTTCCGCTATAATATAGTCTTTAAAGTTTATCACCACACAGTCCCCTTTAAGTGTTTTTCTTTTGGAGCCTACCCATCTAACTCTTCTAACCATGTTTATATCCATATCCCCGCTACAGTAATTTTTACACCAAAGTTTGGTTCGCTCCATTAGGTCTGTGGTGCTTTTGTACTAATTTTTTTTTCAATGGGGAAACCCCTGTCAACACGGCCACTAGAGGAGCAGCTTGGGGCGGTAATTGAACGTTAAATTTACATGACTGCTCGTCTGGTTCATTAATGGGATGTCTTGTGTCTGCCAGTGTAGAGCTGCACTGGTTTGCTTGTGTACTACCTCCCAGAGGTTGATTTCCAATAGTTCCTCAGGGAGCAACCCCGTTTTCCCACTGTTTGTTGCGATTTTTTGAAGTGGCTCTAGTGGTTCCCTTGGGGTAGCACTTAGCATGAGATTCCCATATCTACTTGATAGATCGCGATAGTCTTGGGGGGCAGAATCTTGAGCATTACATTTCTTTAAGAGATCTGCTACACACGTGTTTAAGACATCAACAATGTCCTTAGCAATTTTAGTCAATACTGGTTCTAAGTGTAGATTAATGAGCCCTTCAATTTTGTTATTCAATATATTAATCAGTTCATCCTCCATAGTCTCAGTTAAAATGACAGTCTTTTTATTACACTTCTTCGATGGCTTGTCCCCCTTACATGGTTTGGATGGTGTGATCAGGGTATTCTCCTGGGGTAACGGGGAAGCCTGTTCGCCTTTTTTTGGATCCTCTATGCCCAACAATACAGTACTTGGGCCCTGATCAAATTCGAGATGTATAAGCAGTTGTGCAACTACGGACTCTTGCGACACCCCATCCGGGACGTCACCCCCCTCTCCAGATGCTAACGTAGTTAAGCCAAGCTCTTTTTCGGCATTCGCAATTTCCTTTGAAATCACGCCCACGGCGCAGGTCAGATAAGAGATTATAGAGTCTGCTTTGCGTGGTATCTTTGCTTTGTTACTTTCTTGGCCCCCATTGCATAGTTGTTTGCGCTTACCCATAGTAGGATCTTAGGGGGTTGGCCCGTCCCGTCCCTTGTCGTCCCCGGACGGCCACAGACGGCCCGCCCTCTGCCCGGGCTCAGCCCGGCGCCGCACGCGCGCCGCCCGCGTGCCGCCCGCGATGCGGGAAACGCAGCTCGCTCTTGTGCGCCTCCGGCCCCGTGAGTCTGTCGTGTCTGTGGGCGTCCCCGTGTGCCTGCAGGGGACGCTGGGCAATGTGGTTCTATCAGCGCTCCCCCCTCTCAGCGGCCGCGATGTCAGGAGCAGCGGCGGGGGAGAGCGGGACGAAAGTGCAGGGTGCCCATTGTTGTCCTCACGTATGGGCTGATTCATATGCCCCCCAGCAAGCCACACAAATGGCCATGTGCTCCCCACAGCAGAGCCCAGTGTGAGAGATCTTGTATGTGGCTTTCCTCTCCCTGTGAGGCGTGCATGGTTCAGGGTGAGCTTGCTGGCCCATGTGGGTGGGGGATATTGAGCAGTGACTACGACTCCCATCATGCTCTTGGCTAAACCCCCTTTCCCAGCATTCCCATACTTCCCTCCTTTTGACTCTGCTTCCCTGTGAGGGAGTGTACCTGTACTGACAAGATGGCTGACAGTGTTGTCCTGTTGTTTGTTGGTGCACAGTTCCCAGCAGGGCCTTGTGCTCTCCACAACAATGCCCAGTGTGAGACATCTTGTCAGTCCATTTCCACTCCCAGTGAGGTGAGCATGGTTGAGTGTGAGCTTGCTGGGCCATGTGGGTGGGAGATATAGGGCTATGACTGCAACTCACATTATACTCTTGGCTACACACCCTTCCCAGCATGTCCGGCCTTCCTTCCTGTTGACTCTGCTTCCCTGTGAGTGAGTGTGCCTGTGCAGACAAGATGGCTGACAGTAGTGTCCTGGTGTATGCTTGGATACAAGTCACAAAAATGGCCATGTGCTTCACACAGCAGAAGCCAATGTGGCCGATCTTTGTGGGCTATTACAATGGAATGTGAGACAATGCATTATCCTAGGTGAGTTTTGTGGAGTTTGTGTTAAGGGGTGTGTGTGACAGAACCTGTTGGGAAGTATGGTCAGAGCTGCTCGTCCTCCTTTCCACCCAGCCAGATACCCCATCATGACACATGCTTCCAGGGCAAGTTGTCTTTTTATGATGGAACCCTCCTGCATTTGACTTGAGGCGGAGGCTGGGTGCGGATGTGCGGTGGCAACTGTGAACTGCTCTTAACCCATTTTTAAATATATTGTATCTTGTGCTGATTACTAGCGTTTTTTAACTTCTTTTCTTGCTGCTGCATTTTGTTTATGTCCTAGCACCGTGGGCCAGCGCCTTACAGCTGCTCACTAGTGCCTACCGGCATTTCCATACTGGTGCAGTATTTCTCCAGCTCCTGCGCTGACTTCTAGCGCTGCTATACTTTCCTAGTCGGAACTGCTTGTATTGACTCCCGCGCTGAGTGCGAGCGCTCCCAAACATTTCTGTGCATTTTCAGTGGCTGCGTTATCCTACCTTACTGGCCATTTCTTCTTCTCTCCTTTTTTTCTACACCTGAGGCAGAAAGCCGGGTGTACTCTCACTATCTCCTTCTCTTTCTCTCGCTCGATCCCTCCGCTTTGTTGGGTGGCAACGGCATCGTGGGGGATCCTCCTTCTCATTCTCCATACCTACACGGCTGACGAGGTGCCGCAGGGTACCTCGGGAATTGTTTGGCTGCCTGCTCTGGGAACGGCCATCTTTGGAGGAGTCAGGCACGCTGGTCGGCGGACCAGTGGTGCGGGCGGCCTCACTTTGCCTGCTCAGGTATAAAATTAGAGGCACTCTTCTCCGCGCAGCAGACGCGCTCTGCGGCCGCGCCTATCCCGCGCCAAAGGAGCGCCTAAGATAAGCCTGTCTGCGCCCGTCAGCGTCCCGGAGGCGGACGGGTGCGGACGAGGGTTTTTGCCTTGGGCACTCATAAAGCATGCCTACTTACACCTCACTGGAGCTTTTCTCCCTGAGGGGCGACACAGGCAACTGTCGTAGTATCTTTCCTGGGAGGCACGCGTCGAAAAAGCAATGTCTTAATTGCGGTTGGCGACTTACCTGTGTGCCTATTTCTCCTCCCCTTGATCCCCCCAAACTTTTCCCTTGTCTGCTTCTCAAAACTAGATCCCTTACCAGACACTCCCTTGACATTTACAACCTCCTGTCTGAGGCAAACCCTATTTGTCTTTTTCTAACTGAGACCTGGTTGGGCGAAGCCGCAGGCCCGGACCTAGCAACAGCCATTCCTCCCAATTATGTTATTATTAGGAAGGATAGGACTTTGGGCAGGGGTGGTGGCATTGCTCTGATTGTTGAAAAACGTTTCTCGTGCACTATTATTCCTACTGATGACATTTGGGGCTGTGAATCCCTTGGGTTCTCCCTATCTCTGTCACCTCATCAAGTGTATGTTGGGATTCTTATATATAGGCCCACTGGTCCCTTGGGCTCTTTTTTTGACGATCTTCACATGGTGGTTTCAGCCTTATGTATGAGATCGACCCACTGCCTATTGCTGGGAGACTTCAACATTCATTTGGACTCTAAAACTGACACCGATGCCATTAAACTCCTGGACGTTACTGCTCCACTTGGTCTGTCCCCTTTTATCACCGGCCCTACGCATGAGAAAGGCTACACTCTCGACCAAGTGTTTTCCACCTCACCACTTGTTGTTTTCCCTCCTGAACCGGTGCTATGGTCGGATCACCATCTAGTTAACTTTCAGATCCCAGTGACTGTCACATTTTCATTCAGGCCTTCAAAACACCCGCGGCAAATGTCGAGAGCCTTCCATCGTGTATCCCCTGACATGTTGCCAGCTGTCAGGGAGTCTTGAGGTCGACCTCGACCTTCTGCACAGATGGCTAGTCGATAGATTCACCGAGTTAGCACCTGAGACCAGTCAGGCATCTGCCCCGTGGTTCACGTCCTCGCTCTTCGATCAACGTCGTAGGTGCAAGAAAGTGGAATGCACCTGGCGCCGGCATTATGAGGCAGCGGACAAAACTGCATATAGGGAAGCCATCAAACTCTACCACAGAAACATCATGTTAGAGAAAAAAGCCTATTATGCCAGAAGAATCGAGGCCGCTGTAGATACTAGTAAAGAAATGTTTCTCGTAGTTAAGGAGTTCACTTCAGCTATCTCTGTTCTGCCTACACACTCTCACTCTGAATCATGGGTGTCGCATCTCGCTAATTTCTTTATCACCAAAATCAAAACTATTCAAGACTCTTTTCCCTCCACTAACCTGATTCCACTAATCTTTCTCTCTACACGTCTTTTTCCGGCGAGGGTCCCTCCCTGTTGGAATTTCCCTCCTTATCTCTCTCTTCTTCTCTGGATCTTCTTTCTAGACTCAAATCTGGATCACCTCATGACCCATGCCCTGCAAAATATCTTGGGAAATTGGCCTCAGTGATCAATCCTTTGATCAATCTGGTGCTCAATCTCTCCTTGAGCACGGGAGAGGTCCCTCAGGCCTGGAAGCACGCCCTGATTCTGCCGTTGTTTAAAAAAGCCTAATCTCGATCCTCTGGCCTATGCCAATTACAGGCCTATCTCCCTTCTCCCGTCACTGGCTAAAGTGGTGGAGAAGCATGTACACATCTCTCTCTCCAACTTCTTGGAATGTAACAACATCCTTCATGACACTCAGTCTGGTTTCCGTGCCAACATGAGTACGGAGACTGCTCTCCTTGAAGTCACCGACGCCATCCGTGAGGTGTTAGATGAAGGTGGAAAGGCCATGCTGGTGATGCTGGACCTGTCGGCGGCCTTTGACACCATTCCCCATAGCAGTCTTCTTTCAAGACTCTGGAAGATCGGGCTACGGGGAGCGGTGTTCAGCTGGTTTAAGTCCTTTCTAGCGGGCCGCCGCCAAACGGTCTGGGCCCCCCCTTTCTCCACTGAAATTCCGCCATTGGAGGTCGGGGTGCCTCAGGGCTCTGTCCTGAGCCCCTCCCTCTTTATTATCTACTTGGCACCTTTGGCGGCCTTGGCGGAGTCTTTTGGTGCCCAGATCGTTTCTTACGCTGATGACACCCAGCTTCTCTTCACCTGCTAAAAAGGCTCAGATTTTGACAGTGTGCAGATCAGAGGTTGCCTGGGGGCAGTGTTTGAGTGGTTTGAACATCATAGCCTCAAATGCAACTCCGATAAATCTGAGTTGCTGTTTTTTGGCTGTCCCGTCGATCCCAGATGGCAGTCTTGGTGGCCTCCGGCCATGTTTCCTCCATCAACTGTCTCCACCAGGGCTAAGAAACTGGGAGTGCAGATCGATGACGGTCTCACTCTGAAACCTCAGGTCCTAGGTCTTGTTGGAAAGTGTTTCGGTATTTTGAAAATGCTTAGGAAATTTCTTCCTATGCTTTCACTGGCGCATCGAAAAATCACTGTACAGGCCTTGATAGGCTCCCACCTGGACTATTCCAACATCCTCTACCTGGGCATGCTTGATTACCTGCTATCATCCATATAGGTAGTGCAGAATTCGGCTGCTAGAGCCATCTACGGCCTCCATCGTAGAACCAATGCAAAAGAGTTATTGGAAAAATTGCATTGGCTCCCTATTAAGAAACGGGTGGCTTTCAAGGCACTTACACTCGCTTTCAAGGCACTGCACGACTCTGGAGCAAAATATATTAGAAAGCGGTTGGCCTTCTACAATCCGGCCAGAACGCTGAGGTCAGCCTCTCTGGCCTTAGCATCTGTTCCATCCATACGTCGGGCCCGGATCGGGGGGCGCTCCTTCCGTTGTCTGGCACCCAGGCTATGGAACTCCTTGCCAGCTCATCTGAGGAAAGCCTCGAATTTGCTGACTTTTAGGAAAGAGTTAAAGTCCTGGCTCTTTGTTCAATAGTTTCCTGTCCCTCCTCTGCCTCCTACAGCCGCATCTGTTTTTTTCAAAAGCGCCTGGACACTCCTCGGAGTAGCTGAGCGCTATATAAAACCATTAATAACATAACATAACATAACATAACATAACATAACATAACATAACATAACATGTCAGGCAGTGGTGCCCTGCAGTTTGAACACAACTCCCAGCAGGGGATGCTTCTCCCCACAGCAGTCCCCAGTGTCAGGCATCTTGTGAGTTCTTTTCCACTCCCTGTAATGTGAGCATGGTTCTGAGTGTTGATGATGGGCCCATTGAGTGGGGGTGCATTTTCTGTGACTACCACTCCCATCATGTTTTTGGCTACACTCACTTCCCTAGCATTCCCACATTTCCTTCCTGGCAGTTAGCTTCCATGTGGGGTGGTGTTTTGGTGTTGGCAAATTGCCTGACAGTGTTTGTTAGTTGGATTAGTGCCACTGCCTTGCTCTATTTGTAGTTACGTTTGTACATGTCCTGACACAGACATATATCACTATGTGATGGCAGCTATTGTGTTTGTGTGACTGACATACACATCTAGGGATGATTCTCTTGTGGTTAGTGTGGGTTTGGTAAAGGTGCATGGTTTGACTGTCCCCTTGCCAGTGATGTGTGTGTATTGGCAAACAATATTGAATATAAAGGTTGTGTACTCACCAGTCTCTGGGATGTCTGATAGTCCATGTACGCTCTCTGGTGGTGGGATAGCCTGCACCTTCTCCTCCCAGGACCGGAAGTATACTGGTTTTCGGAGGGCCGCTGCCGGTGCGATTAGCCAACTCGTGGTCCTTGCGAATGAGGTTCTTGACCCTCCTACGCACATCATACCACCTGTTCTGGATGTCGTCTTTTGTGTGCAACATTGGTGCTTGTGCATTCACCTTGTCGACGATCCTCTCCCATATCTTAGTTTTCTGAGACATGGGGGTCTGTTGTACCAATGTACCAAACAACTGTGGCTCTACTCTGATGATTTCATCTACTAGCACTTCCAACTCACTGTCTGTGAACTTTGAGCATGGTGATGGGTGGTGGTGGTGATTGATGTGTGTGTGTGTGTGCAAGTGAGGGTGAGTTTGTGTGAGTTTTTGTGTGTGTTTGTGAGTTTTTAGAGAGATGCAAATGGTGTGAAGCTTGTGTGATTGATGAGTTGTGGGTGTGTCTGTGGTTGGTGTCTGCTGTTCTGTGTTGGCCAGTCTGTGGGAATTGCAGTGGATCATGTTAGGGAATTTGTGGCTTTTATATGGGTGGAGTTGTGGGTGTGTCCTTGTTCCACACTTTTTTTTTGTATTTCTTGACTTTGTGATTGCTTGCTTGGTTCTTTTTTGTGTTTTTTCATTTGTGTTTTGTTGTCATGAAGGAGACGTTTTAGTGACTGACACGGACGCTGCTGTTGGCTCATGTGGGCTTCTCCGAGTCGTTAACGCTGACTTTCTGATGCTTTTCATGTCCGGCGTACATTTCGGTTGCGGAGGACTCAGTTGCTTCTGCTCCCCGTTTTCTGTGCGTGACGGTCATACGGTTTGTGCTCAGTGCGAGTCAGTTGCGTTTCACACATGTTATATCATACTGCATGTGTCGGACTTCGAGTGTACGTGTCGGTCTTGTTTCCCCACAGGTATGTGCTGGTCAGTGTGAGTCCAGTCATTTTTCCGGATCGCTTGTTTCCGTACGGTTTGGTCGTATGGCTTATCTCCGTACGGCTCGGTTGTAAATCTCTGACTTTGCATCGTACTACACTTGTCGTACGGTGCCGTACGATGTCGGTCGGTCTGAATTCCCGGTCTGAGTCGGACGGAACGTTTTCCGGCCGGAATCGGAATCGGCTCCTTAATACCTAATCCCTAATCAACTATCCTAATAAAGGATAGACAAGTGAATTTCAACATGGCTGAACGAAGTGGGTGCAGAAAGAGAAAAATTAGCATCACCCATAAAATGGAAATTATTATCAGAAAATTAAAGGATTTGCCAATTGTTCGTGTGCGAACTCGCTTCCTGGGGCTTCTTGATGTTAATAGGCGACATATTTGTTGTCTGGAATGGAAGCATAGACCAAGCCTATCAGTTTGCAGAACTGATCAATGACGACACTTTGAACTTGAAGTTCAGTAGTAAGATTGACAAGGAGAAAATTGAGTTCCTTGATTTGAAGCTGGAAGCCATAGGCAAAAGAATAGAGAGCAGATTATACAGAAAAGAGACCACTGGAAATAGCCTGCTCCATGCGGAAAGTTGCCACCCGATGAGCTTGATACGTAGTATCCCACTTGGAGAACTACTACGAGCAAAAAGAAATTGTAGCAGTATGGAGAGTTATGAAAAGGAGAAGGATACAATGGTTTTAAGATTCCTGGAGAGAGGGTACTGTCAGAAAGACATTACAAAAGCTTGTGCTGAAACCGAGAATAGATCACGTAAAGATCTTCTCAAAATTGATACAGTGAGAACTGAAGAAAAGGAGAGGGAAATGAAAATCAGATTCATTACCACCTATTCTAATAAGGCTTATGATGTGAGGGAGAGCTTACAGAAATACTGGCCAATTCTTAAGACAGATAAAGATCTGGCTAAGGTGGTAGAATGTTACCCACAGGTGACCTACTGCAAGGCCAAATCACTGAAAGACACTTTGTGTCCAAGTACTATCCCACAAACACCCAAAATGATTAATCCTGTCTGTGGCTTTTTTACCTGTCAAAATGCAAAGACTGTAAATACAGTAAAAACTGCAAACAGGTAAAACTTTCCCCAAACAATAAACCTTATCTGATTAAAAAACACGTAAACTGCAATACGGAGTACGCAGTTTATGCACTGAATCGTCTGTTTGACAAGTTTTATATTGGCAGCACCATCCATCCGGCCAAAAAGAGGGTCCTGGAGCATCTGAGGGCCATTGGAAAAGAATACAAACAGTACCCTATAGCCAGACATTTTAAGGAAACACACAAACAGAATACAAGCCTTCTTTCATTCTGTGTCCTTGACACCATCCCATTGGGAGAACGAGGTGGCAACAGGTTACTAGAGCTAAGACACCTTGAATCTAGGCTAATAATAGAGTACCAAACCACACAACCTGTTGGGCATAACATTGATGAGGAACTGTCAGTCCACCTGGGATAGAGGGTATGACACATGAGTATTGGTTATAGTCCCCCCTTTTTAATAATGTTGGTACTAAAGCAGTTTGAGTCTGAAGTATTCCACAATGAGAACTACTATTTAAAAAAGCTTTGCACATTGTATGTCTTTTTTAATATTACTAGATTCTTTTTTTGTGACTCTGCTTTATTGTATATGTTTTCTGCAGGCCTGCCAGCGCATGTAATCTGGGATGACAAGTTCTGGACTCAGTGTATTGATAGAAGCTGTGCGGCGTTAAAATAGACACTCGTTTGACAATATGGGTGGTAACAAACCCCCCTTTTTCTTTTCCTTTGAATTATGGCGGATCAATATAGGTTGTTCCTTATGATTATAGCCATTGCCCGTTTATTGATTGTTTTGAAAGTATTTATTTGATGAAGTCATAAATAGGCGCACTAGCGCAGAATTGTTGTTATTGATGAGTTAGACAGCACCGTTTACCCCTCGGTAACAATTGGTATCCTGTGAAACCAGATAACTGCACGAACACCTTAGGCACAAAGTGACACACAGCATTACACTGGCGCTGTGCAATTCATGCGAGGGGGAATAATAATGTTTCAATTGAAATACGCGAGAAGCATAGAGCATAACGGGCGAACATGAGGTGTTTGAAAATTATTTAAATGCTTTTAGCTTAATTACAAAGATTATTGCCAATCATGAAAAACGCTAAAAATTGCCTTGATGCACAAAATGAATTATCAGTAATGTCATGATGATTATGTAACTATGAAATGCTGGCAGAGGTCTGTTTTCACTTTTTATTTTTTCACGAGTCATATGTTTGATTTAAATCACTGTTGACATACAGCCCATTACTCATGAACAAGGAAACTGTGTGTTTCCGAAACGCGTAGAGGGTTGCCTTCGCAATAAATCTGTTTGAAAGCAGTTGTGGTGCCATGGACCGTGGTTTTGTTCGAGGGAACTGGCATAACTACGGAGTGAGCGAAATATATATATATATATATATATTACCTACTGGCGGTCGCCAGTAGGTAGTTATAGTTAGGACCTAGTTTCCATAGGAAATCCGCAACATTCTATTGGGAATAACTTTGGCGCCGGTTGATGAATCTTCACGAATTTCTCAAAGAAGATGGCCCGCTCCGCTCCTTCCCTGAAAGTTTTGGGGGGATTTGTCAAGTGGGGGCTGAGAAAAAAGGGGGGTCCAAAAACGTGTTTTCCCCATGTTATTTTCCATAGGACGATTAGACACGGCTACAGCTGAACGGCTGAACGGAATTGCAAGAAATTTGGCAAAATGGTAGAGTCTGATTCGCAGATCGCCCTTTTGTTTAAATAGTGTAAATCCCTCCAGTAGTTGTTGAGAAAATCAAATGTGAAAAAAATTTATATATCTGGGCGGAGCCTAACCACACATCTCATCGTGAGATCTGATTGGCTGTCAGCACTTTATCCAAGAAGTGTTGGCAGCCATCTTGGGACACATATACATGATAGCAACTCATTAAAAAGCATTGCAGTTAATAGAAGGTTTTAGGACTTTCGTTACATTATAAATCATTTGTTGATGGTACCATACTCATTTTAGGAATTGTGGTGTGTTCTAAGGTGATTTTACCATGTGAAAAAGCCTTCGGCTGGGATATCATGTTTAGAAGAAAACTATTATCTCATGCTTTTCCCACAGTGGTTTGGAAGGGGATCTATAAGCTAAACTGAAAGCATATTTTCTGTAAATTCACATTATCTTTCTCAGTCATGTGAGAATGAAGTCTGACATTCTCAGTAAAACAAGGACATCCAACAAGGACAGAGACTGTCAGTTGATTCCTTTGTGTTCTACTGCAGCTTCCCAGAGTGTTCTAAAGAACAACTAGAGCGCTAACAGTCCTACTTATTACAAAGGTATGGCACACCTGAAGCCATCTTGTTTGGAAAAAAGTGGTAACTCTTTTAATTTGAAAAGGAACACAATGAGTGGGTATATTTTGCCATAGAAAGTATGATTAGTGCTGCAGAAAGAAAAATTAGGGCACATTTTGAGTGACTTCTCAAATCCTCTTCTATTTCATTAAAAAATTCTGACATGCAGTCTCCCAAGATGGCCACCAGAGACAAAAGAGCCCAAATGTAGCCCAAATATCACCCAGATGTAGCCCAAGTATAGCCCAATGACAGAATGTCCCAGAGTGTTCTAAAAAACAACTAGAGCGCTAACAGTCTTACTTATGACAAAAGTATGGCACACCAGAAGCCATCTTGATTGGAATGAAGTGGTAACACTTAAAACATTTAATTTGCAAAGGAACAAAATGAGGGGGTTCATTTTGCCATAGAAATTATGATTAGTGCTGAAGAAAGAAAAATTAGGGCACATTTTGACTTCTCAAATCCTCTTCTATTTCATTAAAAAAATTCTGACATGCAGACTGAAACATGCACTTTAAATACCAGCAGCAGACTTCCCTGGTGAGCAGTAGCTTTACTACAGTGATCTAATGTCAACTAGAGTGCTAACATTCAGAATTTATGGCAAAATGTGACACATCTGAATGCCTTCCTGATTGAACCAGAGTAAACAAGCATTGAAAATGCAATAGATCTCGCCCTCGTTTAAGTTAAAGCCATTCGGTTTGTAATGAGGTGGCTTTTTAGCTTTGCTTTTATTAGTGTTTTTCAAACTTTCATGTAAATAACAAGCTTATGTATGCATATATGTATATGTATGCATGCATTTATATTTGTATTTATATAGATATGCAGATTATATATGTTTATATATGTATGTATATATATATATACACATACATATATATAAATGCATATGCATATATGTGCATATATATATGTGTATATGTGTGCATGTAGGGAGAGGTAGAGAGGTAGAGGTGTAGAGGTAGAGGTGTAAAGGTAGAGAGGTAGAGGTAAAGACTAGTAGAGAGAGACGTAGAGAGAGGTAGAGAAGTAGAGAGTAGAGAGTGAGTAATAGAGAGTAGAGAGTGAGTAGTAGAGAGTAGTAGAGAGCAGAGAAGAGAGTAGCAGAGAGTGAGTAGTAAAGAGTAGTAGAGTGAATAGTAGAGTGAGTAGTAGAGAGTGAGTAGTAGAGAGTGAGTAGTAGAGAGTAAGTAGTAGAGTGAGTAGTAGAGAGCAGTAGAGAGTGAGTAGCAGAGAGTAGAAAAGAGTGAGTAGTAGAGAGTAGTAGAGAGTGAGTAGTAGAGAGTAGAGAGTAGTAGAGAGTGAGTAGTAGAGAGTAGTAGATAGTGAGTAGTAGGGAGTAGTAGAGAGAGAGTAGTAGAGAGTAGTAGAGTAGTAGAGAATGAGTAGTAGAGAGTGAGTATTAGAGAATAGTGGCGTAGTAGAGAGTGAGTAGTAGAGAGTAGTGGATATTATTCCAAAGCTTGGCACAGCACAACAAGTCCAATCAAATCATATCCCTTAGAGTCCTTATTGAAGCGATGAATCTTGGTGTATATTCAAATGCTTTTATTTTCCTTAAGTTTATGTACCACAGCTAGCCGACGCGTTTCGTTCTTTACAACAGAACTTCTTCAGGGCGTTCTTATTTCCTTCAAGTTATGTCGGTATCCTGTTGTCATATAACTAGATATTTCTTCCAAATGTTAGACGAGTCGTAAGTACATTCTTATTCAAAGTGATTAGGTATCAATTTTACCCACACAATTCGGGCAGACTTGAGTAATTTATAGCATCCTCAAAGTCAGTCTTTCAAAAATTCCAAAGTATAGGACAAAGATAATCCAATTCCAAATGTTTCCAAGAAAAGTAATTTTCAATCATTCGGAATATCGGCGTTTGGGCAGATATGACCCACGGACATGGTTTATGACTCAGTTCCAAAGCCAGGCCATTATGAT
>NW_028246421.1:0-51685 GCF_964263255.1 Lissotriton vulgaris | reverse complement strand
CAGCAGCATATGTGTATGAATGCAGCAACAGTTGCCACTCTCTTATGATATTATTTGTACTAGCAGACACTTCTAAAATATGACTGAGAGCATGCAAATGTGTCAATCCAAAGTTGTGCTTCCCACTAGAAAAGTGAAAGCATCCCGTGATTCACTGCTATTGGACCCTACTGGGGACTACCCAGAGTTCCTCTAAAGTTCACTCCACACAAGTTTTCAAATGTTCATTTCTTTATTTTCTCGAAAAATTCTTTCTTTTACTGATTATGTTCATTGATTAAACATCTTATTTGTACATGTGTAGTCTTTAGTCAGTCCAATGCATTTCGGTCACTATGACCTTCATCTGGGACCATATGAGCTGAAACAAGGCATAACAATACTCTGCATCAGTGATAAAGTAATAAAATATCAACACAAACATTCATGCATGTTCATTATACTGATTACACAATGTGCCAAAAATGTGACCATCTGTAATAACACCCAGGTGTGTGCGAGCTCTAGTGCACTGATATAACAAGAAAAAACGCCTAATAGGCACTCACTTTACTTTCTCTTTACACTGCTTGCATTGAACACAACACTATGTCAAAACTGGCAAGAAAAAACGAAAAAAATCATTATAGAAAGTCACTGTTTCAAAGGGTTCCGCTCCTGTCTATGTGTCATCCCAGTCATATCTCCGTATTACTCACTTTATAGACGTGCAAAAACGTCTTCTCTATCCTGTTTGCTGTTCCACAAAAGTATTCCGGCATTAGCGAGATGCCGGTCCAATGGCTCGCGCTTTATCTAAACATTACAAAAGCTCTTTCTCATGCTTCGCTCTCATTGGTTGTGTCTCCAATCACGTGATCAGGACTACAGCCAATAGGAGCGAGTCTCTACCTTCTGATGTTGTGAGGAAGTTCACAAGAGTGGATCAATAAAGATATCAATGTAGTGAAATATGAAAAGAAAACAGTTTTAAAAAAAGCGGAGATCAGTGCATTCGAAATGAACTGCATTACCCCTAAGAGATGTGCTTATAATGAAAATAATAATGCGTGACAACACAATTATAGGATCAATAACTAAAACCAAATCAGATATTTGGGACAGATGACTCCTACATCCATAAACGTGGATAAGGCTTGGCACACATGTGCTTAGATAAGATTATTGAAAATGTCTATAGGCAGCAGGTAAATTCAACGCGATCATTAAGCCCGAAGGGCTTGTGTGAGTTCAACAAGTACATCCAACTATTTTCCCTTTGAAGGAGAAATCTGTTATTGTCCCGTCCTTCAGTTTTTTCAATCACTTCCAGAACTGTAAATTGTAATTGAGACACATTATGCCTTTCTTCCTTAAAATGTGCTGCTACAGATGACTTGACATTGCCAGTCCTGATATTTGATTTGTGCCTCTCAACGTTGCAGCATGCAAATGTGACCATAATAAGAAGGCCTTTTGGTAGCCAAGAAAAAAGAACAATTGATGGACAGAATGCATAACAATGTCATACATTCACCGCAGTACAGAGATCTGGGCCTAAATCCATCATTTGTTTGCTCACCATGCCATTCTAGTTTGGAACCACCCATATTCAAATCAGCCTTGACCCTGCACCCAATGGGAACAGTTCAGCCCAAACTGCCAGGCCAGGTCCTCCTTGGACTGAAAACAAGCATCCTAGTGAAGGACTGGGTTCTTTAAGACCCAGCGGTGCCAGGGCACAACACCTGAAACCTTCGTGGGTAACCTGCTCCGGCGTACAAATGACAGAGACACGGGATACTTCCTTCGGCGTCAAAGATTCAAGGTTTATTTACTGCAGGGAACACAGAAGTCACGACAAGTACAACACGTGCAACTTGGGGAGACTGCTTCAAATTGGTTCTGTGGATCGCTCCTTTTATACAGTTTTTACCCATAGGACAACATGATACACAAAGGTTTACAACCTGGTTCCCACCATTATCCCCCAGAGGGGTCGCTTTGGTCACTTTGATACACATAAGGTCCGGAACATAAGTGCGGAAACATTTGGCGGTTCCCAACTGTAAAAACCCATCTTCCCAACATTAGTGCATTCCAATCGGCAGTAAAACAGATCGAAATAGGAACAAAAACAGGTGCAGAGGAAGACGGAGACAGTGGGGAGATCGGAAAGGGTGTAAGAGGGGAGGTATTGGGAAACACGAGATACAGGCATCAAAGGGACGTGCCTAATGAGATGCACGGCTGAGACAATAAGTCCGTGCGGCAATATGAGCCTCGAGCGGCGCCATCTGCCTTACAGTATCATCCCCCTCGTCATAAAGACACTTACAAAGGACATGTGTCTTCCGCAAATATCTTGGGAGTCCCAGGGTCGCGAAGCGGACAGCGTCCGTTCGCTGGCTACTTGAGGGCAAGAGACAAAATGGATGCCATATCTAAGATGGAACCCGTGGGTACAGATGAAAAACCCACATAACAAACGAACGGTTTAAGTTAGCACAGCGAAACTGCGCATACTTAGTCAAGTCAAGTCATACCATTTATATAGCGCACTACATACCCAGAGGGTTTCAAGGCGCTTAGGAAGGGGAGGTGGATTATTTGTCAAATATCCACGTTTTAAGCTGCTTTCTGAAAGCAAGGTGATTCGTGCGAGTCGAAAACACCACTTACAATTGTCACGGAACCTCAGACGCTCCTTTTGCCCTCATGTAGGCAAGCACTAGTCGGAATCATACTCGATATTCATCAGACCATCGAGATGTTGCTGTAGCATAGTTCTGTCCAACCGAGTCCCCTTGGTAACAGGTGGCTGTCTCATACACGTTGTAGCACAGAGGCCACATAAGGCAGGACCGCACTGCACACAAAGGCAACACGTGAACAGGAACGCCACAACGACTCCGATGATCATCAGAATCTTCCAACCCCAAGTCGACATCAGGCCCCAAAACCACCCAAGTAGCGTCCAATCCCCTACATCCACGTGTATGGATTCGGAGATCTTATGCAACTTCGAGATGGCTTGATAGACAGTTGGAGCGTTATCTGGAATGAAAATGCAGCAGCTCGAATGGATCACCTTACATACCCCACCTCGATCTGCTAAGATCACGTCTAAAACCCAGTGCGCTTCGAAACATTGTCTGAAATGCTCGAGCAGACCCTTGGGAACTATACGGTAACACCAGATATGGAATTCCCTTATCCGTAGTATGTGGCATCAACCCACACACCCAACAATTAGTAGTGTTAACCACTAACTGATGCTGATGAAGGAGCTGAATAAAGGAATTGTTGCGGAATTCTGCACGTCTAGCCTGCTCGTGTTCAGGTAAGATATGAAAAGAATGAGGAGAAGCAGTGGAGGTAAGTTTAGGGTCAGGGGTAGGAGTAGGTGTAGCAGTAGGTAAGAAGTAAAACATCGTGTAATACACCCCACCCGCCAAAAATGCAGAAGCAATCAAAAACAATGCGAATAGTTGGAATATAAAACATTTGGTACGACTGAGTTGCTGCAGCTTGAATCTATGAGCCTGAGCTCCTTCCAAATCCATCAGCTTCGAAAATGCCATTCCCTATGACCGTCCGCAACGTTTCTTGACGCACTTCGTTCTGTGCAGCAATAGTCAATCCCTAGGAGTTCCCAGGAACCGACGGTCTTTAACCTAGCGTCAAGACCTACTAACCAGAAGGAAGTACGCGCGCGGCCCTACGGCCTTTAATACACAATATATATGTATGCAAAAACAATGTCTCTCAGCTGTGGAAGCAAAAAGTGTAAGGAATAAAGCTCAATGTATATATATAGGAATAATCACAATAATATGAGTGTTCAAAACTGATCACGGAAAACGGGATAATGCAGTTGTCAATACAGCAAAGCAGGATCTTTTATTAGTCTTTAGTACTAGATCGCAAAAAGTATCGGGTTTTCCCAGGACGTGTCTGTTCGTCAAACAAAGGATCCGTTGAAGGGACAGCGTCCTGTTGATCAGCTGAATGTTCTGGTCTTGAGTCTTTTGCTGACAAACGTTCAACAGTGTCTTTCTGCTGCACTGAGGATTCTCCGACAGGTTGTGCGTCGCTGAAAGGTACAAACGCCGACAATCCTTCGGTTTCAGTTGATGCAATGCCTTTCCTCACCCACGAGTCTGCTGGCAACGGGATGGGGACTTTCTTCGTGTGGGTGGCGTGCACCCAATTTTTCCGCCCCTCAAGACGAACTGCAGTTCTCGTGGCAAGGAGGACCTGGTAGGGTCCGGTGAACCTCGGGTCCAAGTTGTTCTTGCGCGAAAAGTTCCGCGTCACCACCCAATCTCCGGGCTGGAGCTGGTGGCCTGGACCCTCCGTCCGCGTCGGCAATGCTTCGTGAACCTGTTGGTGAATTAACCTCAGTTTAGCAGTCAAGTCATGAAGATAATCGATCAACATTGGATATTCGAGATCACAGAAAATACCTGGCCTAGGAACCCCCCAAACATTCGCAGGACGACCGAACACTATTTCATAGGGACTAAGCCCTACTCGGGAGTGTACAGTCGCCCTAGTTGACAGTAATGCTAAAGGTAAAGCGTCAGGCCACGAGAGACCAGTCGTAGCCTGAATCTTCGCTAGTTTTAGTTTAAGGGTGCCGTTATACCCTTCAACCAAACCAGCTGACTGGGGATGATTGGCGCTGTGGAATTTCTGGTTAATTCCAAGGCCCTTACACACACTCTTCATCACACTACCCACAAACTCACTTCCGTTATCTGACCACACGACTCTAGGCATTCCATACCGAGGAAAATATTCCTTCAGTAGGATTTTCGCAGTAGACAAAGCAGTATTGTCTTTGAGAGGATAAGCCTCGATCCATCGGGAGAATGCGCAAACCACAACTAAAACGTATTTCAGGTTATTGCATCGCTCCATATGGATGAAGTCCAATTGGATCACCTCAAAGGGACATGAAGGGGGAGCAAAACTGCCAGAAGGAGTTGGGGTTCCCTTGCCAGGATTGTACATCATACACACCATACAGTTCTTAACCAAGCGTTCAGCACACTTCGTAATACCATCATTCTTCCACACAGGGGACAGCAATTTACAAATACCTTTCGCGCTAATATGTGCTAACCCATGCGCCATTGTCACAACGGCCAGCACATACGCATCCGGTAACATCCATCTTTTCTGATCAGACAAATCAATCCAACAACCATTCGCATCCAACTTTCCCATACTTTCTTTCCACTTCGTCTTTTCAGTGTCGGTGGCCTCATTCTGAATTGCTTTCACACTCTCGATAGTGTCCTCACACATACTCGATTCTGTAGGCCACCTAACCGAACTCGTCACATACATTCGAGTGCTAAGGTTCCGGGCAGTCTCCTTAGCAGTCTCATCCGCAAACGCATTATCACGCCCGACATCATCCGTCACCTTACGATGCGCACTACATTTAACGATCGCCACTTGCTTAGGCAACGTAAGTGCATCCAAAAGATCATTCACAAGCTGTCCATGCTGAATCTTCGTACCATGCGATGTTAAGAAACCTCTCTCTCTCCACAAACGTCCAAAACTATGTGCGACGCCAAATGCATATTGGCTGTCGGTAAACACATTCACATGTTTCCCTTTCGCTAACACACACGCTCTAGTGAGAGCAATCAGCTCTGCAGCTTGGGCAGAATTCTGATTTAATCTTGCAGTCTCAACAACAGTATTCAACGTTACAACAGCATAAGCAGTAGTCACATCACCATTCGGTAACTTGAAACATGAACCATCCACATACAATGTACCATCCGGATCTTCCAATGGGGTGTTTTTAAGGTCCACTCGACCTTTTGTTTCTTCTTCTGTCCTCAAGTAACAATCATGCTCTGCTACTTCATCTGACTCTGTGCTAATTGGTAACAAAGTTGCCGGGTTCAGAACATTACAACGTTTTATTTGAATGTGGCTTGCCAACAGCGTCAACTCGTACCCAGACAACCTCGCACTCGTTAAGTGCTGAGTTTTCGTACGATTCAAAAGAGTATCGACTGCATGCGGAACCATCACCGTAAGCATATTATCCATGACCAATCCTGCTGATTGTCGGATGGAGACCGCGGCTGCCGCTGTTGCTCTCAAACAACTCGGCAATGTTCTAGCTACCGGGTCCAAGGTCAAGGAAAAATATGCACATGGACGTTGCTTACCACCAAAAGGTTGCGTTAGGACACTCAAAGCACAACCTTCTCTCTCGTGAACATATAATGTAAACGACTTGCTATAGTCAGGAGTACCTAACACAGGAGCCGAACATAATGAATCACGCAGTTCAGAAAAACTTTTCTGACATTCTTCCGTCCATGGTAAAGGAGTCGAAACATCCTTGCACGTAAGAGCCACTAATGGTTTCGCTAGCAATGAAAAATTAGGAATCCATTGCCTGCAGTACGACGTAATACCTAAAAAGGCACGCACATCTCTTTGGGTTGTTGGCACAGCCATGCGCGCAATTGCTGCAATTCTCTCTGGGGTCAACCTCCTTCCCTCCTTTGACAATAAGTGACCTAGATAGGTTACTTCTTGACAACAATATTGGAGTTTAGAAGGTGACACCTTGTGATTTAACTCGCAGAGACGTTGCAGCAGCGACACCGTAGCAATTTTGCAAATGTCCTGAGTATCTGCAGCTACCAATAGGTCATCGACGTATTGGATTAAGGCCGCACCAGCCGGCAACCCAAACGCATCCAGTTGACCCTTCAAGGCTTGACTGTAAATCGATGGACTTTCACAGTAGCCCTGAGGAGCGCGCTTAAACCGGAAGCTACGTCCACCGAGAGAGAAACCGAAAAGGTCTCTGCTCTCCTCGGCAATCGGGATGCTGAAAAACGCATTTTTCAAGTCAATCACCGAAAACCATGATGCAGAAGCTGGAATCAGAGTCAGTAGCGCCGTGATGTCAGGCACAACGGGGAATTGAGGAACCACAATTTTATTCACCTCCCGTAAATCGATAACGAAACGATAAACAGGTGGTTTCGAAGGATCAGTACGTTTTAGAATGGGCAGTACAGGACTGTTGCACACATTTCCCCGTGTTTCCTCAATAACATCTTTCTCGATCAAATCATAGATGATCGCCAACAGTGCTCGTTCACCATCAAGGGAGATACGATATTGGGGAATACGTGGCAACCGCACATTAGATTTCAACTGAACAACATATGGTGAGATATCAAGTAGGCCCACATCGTTGGGACCTGTTGCCCACAAAGACGCAGGAAGAGAACTCAATTCCGGTGGAAGCTTATCGAGAGACAAGTACATGGGAGAGACAACCCTCTCCCCCAACGTAAGCTTTACACCCGCAGGAGAACAATACAAAGTCGCATACAAACGTTTAAGCAAATCCAGGCCCAAAAGATTTTCACCACAACCCGTAGTTAAAATCAACGGAGCTTCTAGCTCACGAGGCCCAATTTTAAGGGGCAAAGGGCGCGAAACTGGTTTGCTAACGGGGGCGCCAGAGAATCCAACGGAAACATTTGTTAAGCCAGACAAAGGTGCGCCAGGGAGTTTCGAATGCTTAATGGAACTTTTCGCTGCACCAGTGTCCAACAGAAAAGGCTCAACGACGCCCGATGTAGCAACTGCGACGTAAGGCCCTCTCTGATCAACCGGAACTGATACCACTCCCTCTCCTTGTCTATGGCTGTCCTAGTAATTACTGTCGTCAGTTCCCTGATCGACGTAATAATCGTCTACATTGTACTACGCAGATCGTCCTTGCGACGATCCACGTTGATCAAAACAATTATCGGAATTTGATGAGTTATCTGAGCGATCGTTCTGAGCTCCACGACCTCTACCACGTGGTGCTCTAGATGAGTTACCACATTACGTTCATTTAAAACAGGACAATTGAATTTGATATGACCCTCTTGTCTACAATAAGCACATTGATTGTATCCCAACGAAGATCTTTGGGAAGAGGAGTCATTACGAGTTTGGGATCGATTCGATTGCGGCTGCGATCTATTTTGTTGTGAATTATTCTGACTCGAACGTGGAGGATACGCTTGCTGAAGCAGCACTTTAGTTTTTAGCTCTTTCGTCTTTTTATCAGCACGGTCGCTCTCCTCTTTCTCTCTATTCTCATAATATTGTGCCGTAGCCAATATCTGAGCTGAAGTAGAAACGGCCCATGCACTTTCTGAATTCTTCAATTTATTGCTCAAATCGGGCAATAAGTTCGAAACAAATTTATCCACGAACAACCTCTGACCACCCTCAGTGCTCATATCCTGACCACTATGATCGATGAATGCCTCCTCGAACCTCGTAAAGAAGTCGGAAACACTCTCGTCCTTCTTTTGCTTGCAAGCTGACAATTTGTCCCAATTTACCCTCATAGCTGGCATAAGAGTTTTCATTAGCGTTATTATTCTTTGAGGGAGAGCAGTAATCATCTGCTCGGGTTTAGCTCCACCAGTTTGTAAAGCATCCGACGCTACAATGGCAGCCCAATCGCCACCTAGTTCATTCGGATGATTTTCCTGACGAATCTTAGCCCATACCGGTTGCGGTACGACATTGCCAAACAGCATGTCAATATCGGCAAGATTCATTATCGTAGCATCTACAAGCTGCGATAATTCCTTATAATACCCTGCAGGATTTTTGCGAGGGTCAGGCAAAGATTGCTTCACCTGCAACACTTCCGAGCGTTTCCATGGGAGATGTATCCATACTCTCTGGAAATGCGGCGGAACAATAGGAATAGCAGTAGCATCACCTGGCATCCACACTGGTGGAACTTCGCGCATAGGAAATTGACCAGACTCATCTGGCTGTCTTTCAATATCCTCAACAAACAAGGCTTGAGGTATAGGAGTGGGACGAAAAGATAGCAACCGTTCAACGGCTCGTCGAACGTTGGTATCCACTATCAGTCCAGCCGAAAACTGAAGCTGTAAATCAGACAACGCGGTCAGCACCTCGTCAGGTGCGTCGGCCGATATCTGATCACGAAGGACCTTGCACATTTCCTCGAACACAAATCTCTGGGTTGGTATATTGAACTGACAAAACGTGCCGAGTACAATACGGGGTGGATTTCTAAGGGGGTGCGTCATCCAACCCATCGCCATATTATATAGCGAAGCTCGTTCCCTATTACCTGGAAGCTGGCTACGTCTCTGAGGACCATCTGAACCAGCGGACCCAAGAACAGGTCCGAGCGAATGAAAGAAGCTAGCCGCAAGAGGGGAATTACGACTACGAGTAGAGGGAGAAGTATAGGACACAGGACTAACAAGTGAAGGGGTAGAAACAGAAACAACAGCAGGGGTTAACAGAACAGGAGCAGTAGCGTGAGCAGGAGTATGTGGAAGCGGAGGAGCAGTAGGAATAGCGACAGACGAAGGAGCAGGAACAATCGGAAGAACGGGTGCAGGTTGAGGAACAGGCAAAGGAAGAATAGGTGCAGGAACAGGTACAGGGGGAATCACAGGGGCTGTGGTACCCTGTACGTACGGAGGTGGCAACTTCATTAGATAAGACATTAAGGGATCCTCAACTGACTCATCCTTCTTTTCCGACTCCGTAGGCAAAGCAGGATAGCACTTATCTATAGTCATACGCTGTAATCTGTCAAACACTTCCTTTTCCCTAACCTCCTTATCATGCTGAAACTGCTCTGCTTTCCTTACAATGGTACCAGCACTATCTCTCTGATTTCGCTTAGTCTGTCTGATTTCTTTCTGTCGGGCTTCTTTACGCCACAACCGAAAGGCATCAAACATGGCCGGCCTTGACTTTTTCGCAAACAATTTAACCTCTAGATTATCTAAGATCGGGGCCTCGAAGCTACCATGTGGTGGCCAGCGAAGGTCACCATCTTTCTTCGTGTATTTGATCCAATATTCATTAAAAGTAATCGGGCCTAGCCCATGTTTACTGTACAGTTCATAAGTGGGAGTTCCAACCGGAGGTATCGGACACGAGTCCTCCAGTCGGGAATCCGTACCACAAGGTCTGAAACAACTAAACAAAGTACTGCGACCAGGCATCTTGCACACTAGCCGAGTTTCACAAACTTCAAGGGTTACGGGATTTACCAAGTCCCAGCAAAGAACAAAACCCTCGGTTTTTGGCGGCTGCAGTCGTCAAATAACACAACAAAGTACGCTAGCAAAGTGTCACCGACAAAAACACTCACACAGCCTCAACAACAAGAACACTCGCTAAAGTGTCAACAACCAAGAACTCTGGGAGCGACCCACAAATACTTAACTCAAAGATCGATGGCGTCACCAGGAAGGCCCGTCAATCGTCTCGCTATACCAAGGTCTACGCCAGGCGCCAAAACAGGTCTACAGTCAGGGCAGCAGTCCGTCGCAGCCGTCAGGAGGCGGGAATCTTCGCGGGAAAAGTCTTCGGGCCACTTGTTTCGACAACAGGATCGATGAAGCGGAGTGCACTTTCCCTCGGAGATTTCACACGAAGTTCCTCACGATCGTCGGGCTTGGACCGGTACCACTGATGCAGCCCCACGTTGGGCGCCAACTGAAGGACTGGGTTCTTTAAGACCCAGCGGTGCCAGGGCACAACACCTGAAACCTTCGTGGGTAACCTGCTCCGGCGTACGAATGACAGAGACACGGGATACTTCCTTCGGCGTCAAAGATTCAAGGTTTATTTACTGCAGGGAACACAGAAGTCACGACAAGTACAACACGTGCAACTTGGGGAGACTGCTTCAAATTGGTTCTGTGGATCGCTCCTTTTATACAGTTTTTACCCATAGGACAACATGATACACAAAGGTTTACAACCTGGTTCCCACCATTATCCCCCAGAGGGGTCGCTTTGGTCACTTTGATACACATAAGGTCCGGAACATAAGTGCGGAAACATTTGGCGGTTCCCAACTGTAAAAACCCATCTTCCCAACATTAGTGCATTCCAATCGGCAGTAAAACAGATCGAAATAGGAACAAAAACAGGTGCAGAGGAAGACGGAGACAGTGGGGAGATCGGAAAGGGTGTAAGAGGGGAGGTATTGGGAAACACGAGATACAGGCATCAAAGGGACGTGCCTAATGAGATGCACGGCTGAGACAATAAGTCCGTGCGGCAAGATGAGCCTCGAGCGGCGCCATCTGCCTTACAGTATCATCCCCCTCGTCATAAAGACACTTACAAAGGACATGTGTCTTCCGCAAATATCTTGGGAGTCCCAGGGTCGCGAAGCGGACAGCGTCCGTTCGCTGGCTACTTGAGGGCAAGAGACAAAATGGATGCCGTATCTAAGATGGAACCCGTGGGTACAGATGAAAAACCCACATAACAAACGAACGGTTTAAGTTAGCACAGCGAAACTGCGCATACTTACTAAACTCGTCATTTGCGGTTCATAGATACTAGACTCGACCATATTCGTGCGAGTCGAAAACACCACTTACAATTGTCACGGAACCTCACTAGGACCGATTTCAGTGTTGTTTCATCCATCATCAGCCAGGATAGCTTGACTCAGGAGGCATAGAGAGCATGTGACACACGTCTGGGCATGCTTGTTTCCGGTTCAGGGAAGACCTGGCTTGGCAGTTTGGGCTGGAATGTTCCCATGAGGCACAGGGTCAAGACTGATTTGCACATAGCTGGGTCTGATCTGAGGTAGCGAAGTGAGCTAAAGAATGATGATGAATTCAACCCAGATATGTGACTGGGGGTGAGTGTCTGAAAAGTTTCAGCGCTCCGACCATCAACTCCTTGTGTTTGCTTTGTTCACCCTAAGTGGGTAGGGTATTCCCAGGCATGGATCCCTTGCTCACTTTGCCACTGGATTCAAGGTAGCCTAACTGATGAAGGGTGTTACGCAGAAACCGGTCCGAGGATGCTTGTTTCCGGTTCAGGGAAGACCTGGCTTGGCAGTTCAGGCTGGACTGTTCAAATGAGGCACAGGGTCAAGACTGTCAAGTCAAAATGTACTTTATTTGGTTTCAATTAGAAGAAAACCATAAAACTACATACATATATAATTACAATTATCACAAATGATACAGACATTTTTAAAAAGTCAATACTATACCGATGATAGCGTAAAAGTCATGATTCATGTTAAAAGTATATACAATAATCAAGGTTAAAGTGCATCAATCTTCAGTTATAGGTTACTTCTATGACGAATACAAAATTTTAGAAATTTAGCAATATTTACTGCTAAGCAATCAGAGTCCATGAGTTGAAGGACCATGAAAGCGGGACGACATTGGCGTAAGCCTAAACTTTTTAAATTTGGAGCTAACCAACGCTTTCTGGGTTCAATATAGAATTTACAAAAAAGGGTCAGATGTATTAGAGATTGGGGTGAGATACCATCACAAGGGCAATGGGATAGCAGCTTTGACCAATCGTTGACAGCTGGAAAGGTAACTAATCGATGGAAAATATTAAACCTAAAACGGGTCAACAGAAATCTTTCATAGCTGCTTAAATTCTAGTTTAGACAAGGCTGAATAACCAGTGAGTATTGGATCAGCAGAGAATGCTAAACCGAAGTATTGTTAGCGTTATAGGCCAGTCGAAGGTCTGCTAGATGGTATAGGCACAGGGTTTTTAACCTTTTCCTTGAGAGCTCTGCAATTAGTGGTGGCTTATGCTAGTATTTCTCTAAGCCCAGGTCATATAAAAACTTCGTAACATATCGAAGCCAATCAATCTTGAAAGAGTTTTCGGGCACAAGACAGTCCTTCAAAAGACTTTGGGTGAGAACTAACTTGGTGGATGACCAAAGGCGATGCCTTAATAAGATTGGCTGCATCTTTATGGTGTCCATGATGTAAGGCAAACCTAACTCTAGATGGCAGCCAAAAGTCAAAGTGTCCTGCAGAACAGAGAGGAGAAACCTCAGGAAACTGTTCCCCACTTTTTGGAGGGCTTCCATCGGTACGTAGCCCCACACCCCTGCTCCACAAATGGCAGTGCTAATACATTATGCCTGATATATGCGGATCATCTCAACCGGAGGTCTTTTTCCTAGTCTCTGAGTGAAGTTTACTGAAGCCATAGTTGACCTTAAAAACAGCAATTTTCAGGCCTCAATAGCTTTTCTCCATGAGGCTTTGTTGTCTATTAGGATTCCAAGATAGGGATAGGTAGTAGTAGTCTCCACCCTGGAATTGTTAATGAGAATGTCTCTTCTATGTCTATGCTTGGGCCCTGTGTTCATTGTGAAAGTTTTTTTTTATGTTAATTTTTAGGTCAAGATTAGACATAACAAATGATATCTGTTGAGTGAGCGTTGGAGTTCCAGAGGAGTGCGGGCAATAATTACTGCGTCATCCGCATAGAGGAGAGCAGGGATCGGACGATTTTGGATTTGAGGTAGGTCCTGGCACCCCTCCAACATGGCTTCTTCTAAGCCATTAGTGTAGAGAGTAAAAAGGTAGGGGGCCAGGACACAACCCTGTGTGACCCTAAACGGTGTAGTCAACACTCCTCCCACTCCAAATCTCACTCTGACCGTAGCATTAGAGTACATTTCACGTAGAAAATTAACTAAGGAGAGACCAACATCCATTGTTGTTAAAATGCCCTACAGTTTTGAATGGCCTACGCAGTTGAAGGCTGATGTAAGATCTACATAGGCCATGTACAATCGCCCACCTTTAGCGCTTATGTATTTACCCATAAGTAAGGTCCGATTTAAAACTTGCTCAATGGTGCCCAGACCTTTTTATTGGTATTGTTATTGGTGTTTTATAAAGCGCATGACTCACCCGGGGGCATCTCTGCGCTAACTAGACAACTAACTGAAAGCTAAACGTGGCTGGGAAATGACTTCAAAATAGGAAAGCTTCCCTGAATCCATACTGGAGATCTGATAATATCTTGTTCGCTTCAGCCCAATGTTATAGGCGCTCTAGTATAATGCGCCCCACAACTTTTCTCAAGGAATCCAGTAATGATATGGGACGATAGCAGGTTGGGCTTTGGCGATCTCCCTTTTTAAAAACTGGAACCAGAATAGAGTCTGACCAGGTATCTTATTCCTATGGGAAGAAATGCTGGTAGCCACTGTAGCCAGCATCCCTCATGTTAGCCTATGGAGCAAGATAGCCTTACAATAGTGAAAAACGAAAATGGCTGTAATTCACTACCAGAGCATGTCACCTGCACCAGTACATGCTCTACCTTTCACATACACTGCACCCTGCCCAGGGGGGTACCTTGGGCCTTCCATAGGGGTGACCAATGTGCAGAAAAAGGGAAGGGTTAGGCCTGGTCAGTGGGGACACTGACCAGGAGGACATGGCAGTTCACGGACTGCACACAGGCACTTCGGTGGCAGGCCTGAGACACCATTTTTGGGCTACTCATGTGGGTGGCACAATCAGTGCTGCAGGCCCACTAGTAGCATTTGTCATCACCAGCCCTGGCACACCCAGTGCACTTTACTAGGGACTTCTTGGTGATACAAATATGCCAATCATGTATATCCAATCACCATAACAATTTACACAGGGAGCACTTACACTCTGGCACTGATCAGCAGTGGCAGAGTGTCCAAAGCATCGAAACCACCAAAAACGAAATCCAGCACAGCATGAAAAATACAGGAGGTAGAGGCCAAAAAGATATGGGAAGCCACGCCAAAGATGTCAGGTCTAACAAGCGTCCCCTACAGCTGAAAGTGGGGGGAACTGCCCACCCTCTTGGGGGTTCTCTTCAGTAAGGCGGAAAAAAGCCTGAACAGACCATCAGCGTTGGCATGTTCTGTACCGGGGCTGTGTTCCACCGTGAATTCCATTCCCTGTAGGGAGATAGACTACCTCAACAGTTTTGGGTTCTCCCCTCTCATCTGCATCAACCACCTCAGGAGCATGTGGTCGGTCTGAACACGGAAGTGAGTCCCAAACAGGTAGGGCCTCAGCTTCTTCAGGGCCCAGACCACAGCAAAAGCTTCCCTTTCAATCACACTCCACTTCTGTTCCCTGGGGAGTAGTCTCCTACTAATAAAAGCCACCGGTTAGTCCCCGTCCTCCTCAGTGATCTGTGAGAGTACTGCACCCACACCATGCTCTGAAGCATCTATCTGCACTATGAACTCCCTGGAGAAATCAGGTGCCTTGAGCACTGGTGAGTGAGGGGCAGGGTTGTCAGCCGCCCAGCAGGAGGTGGAGCCAGCATTGTGGAAGGCAGGCACAGCCCTATTCAGGCCCAGGTGCTATCTCCTCCCACCACTCAAGTTGCAAATGCAGTCATTCAGCCTAGAGCTGACTCAGCCAGCCTCATGGGGAATCCCCAGCCCCTGTCAACCTCAAACCAGACAGTCAATACACAAACAGGCTAAGGCACACAGAAGGGTCTGAAGGACTGGGCTATTCTAAGGCCCAGCGGTGCCAGGGAACAACACCTGAAACCTTTGTGGGTTACCTGTTCCGGCGTACAAATCACAGAGACACAGGACACTTCCTTCGGCGTCAAAGATCAAGGTTTATTTACTGCAGGGATACAGAAATCGCAAGAAGTACACTACGTGTAGGTTCTGAGAGACTGCTTCGAATTGCAACAGTGGATCGCTCCTTTTATACATATTTTAGTCATAGCACAACATGGTGAACAAAAGGTTACAACTCAGTTCCCACAGTAAACTTCAAAAGGGTTGCTTTCATGTATTCAGGAACCCGGAACATAATTACAGTAGCATCGCTGGTTCCCAACTGTAAAAGTACGTTATCCCACCATTAAGTACATTCCATTCTGGCTATAAACGAGTTAAGAAAAGAGGCAGAAACAGGTGCAAGGAAGATAAAGATAGACAACAGATTGAAAAAGAGTGTAGGGGGGCAATATCGGAAGCACGATTGCAGGATCAAAGGATTCGTGCCTAATGTATGCCCGGCTGAAACAATAGACCGACACGGCAAGATGAGCCTCGAGCGGAGTCATCTGCCTTTGCAATGTCATCCCCCTCGTCATAAAGACATCCTCAAAGGAACACGTGTCTTCCGCAAGAGTTTGGGAATCCCAGGGTCACAGAGCGGACAGTGTCCGTTCGCTGACTACTTGAGGGCAAGAGACAAAATGGATGCTGTATCTAAAATGGAACCCGTGGGTTCAGATGGAGAAACCCACGAATAAGACGAACGGTTCAGGCCAGCATAGCGAAAACGCGTACACCCACTAAACTCGTCATTTGCGGTTCATAGATACCAAACTCGTCCATATTCAAACGAGTCAAAAACTCCATTATAATTGTCACGGAACGTCAGACGCTCCTTTTGCCCTCATGTAGGCAAGCACTAGTCGATATCAGAATCGATCTCGATATTCATCAGATCATTCAGATGTTGCTGCAACATTATTCTATCCATCAATGCTTCCTTGGTAACAGATGGCCGTCTTATACACGACGTAGCACAGAGGCCACATAAGGCAGGACCACACTGTACACAAAGACAACCCGTGAACAGGAACGTCGCAACAACTCCGATGATCATCAGAATCTTCCAACCCCACGTCGACATTAGGCCTCAAAACCATCCGAGTAGCGTCCAATCACCTACGTCCACGTGTATGGACTCGGAGATCTTATGCAACTTCGAGATAGCTTGATATACAGTTGGAGCGTTATCAGGGATGAAAATACAGCAACTCGAATGGATCACCTTGCACACACCACCTCTATCTGCAAGTACAACGTCTAAAACCGGTTCTGCAACGTCATAAGTCTATCCGCCTGAAGCTCTGCTGTCAAATTACCAAGAGCACTTGCAGTTATATTAGCAGTCGATTCCACCACACGAGTCAGCTGTCTCAGGTTCCTATTGTTAACCATAGGTCCCCAAAACGGCAGGAAACCCTTGAAGAAGTCTCCTGCTTCTTGACCGGCAGTGTCCTCTTTGCTAATAACGCCTCTCACAACTCTAGTCTTGTGATAGTCCGAGGCAACTGTAAAAGTCGGTGGCAACAAATTTGCAATATAACAGGTGCCTGAGAAGTCACGGGGCAACCATGTATATGCGCGATCGTAACATACAAAGTATGTACCCTCGGCAGTCAGACAAACAGGGGAAGAGAGCATTGGTAAAACATACGTTTCAGTGCAAGCACTCTTCCCAAGCTGGGCTCGCGGATTTCGACCAAGACCTTGGAAGCAGAAATTACCGAGATGGGGTACGATCCAGATCGGAGACGAGCTTTTAAGCTGTCTATCACCCACTGACATGCTATACTCAGCCTCACTCAGATCCTTATATGCTCGCACCTCTTCCTCTGGAATAAGCGATGCATCAAAAATATCTCTATCTAAGTCAACAATCGCTCTTGCCAAAGGCTTGTGATACGGGCCGGGACCAGGATCTGCAGAGCGTGGCTCTCGATGAGGGTAGGAATCCCGTGCGCTACGAAACATAGTTTGGAATTCTCGAGCTGACCCCTGGGAGCTGTAAGGAAGAACCAAATACGGAATACCCCTATCCATGGTATGTGGCATTAACCCACACACCCAACAGTTAGTAGTGTTCATCACCAACTGATGCTGATGTAAGAGCTGGACAAAGGAGTTGTTCATGAATTCCGCACGTCTAACCTGTTCGTGTTGGGGCAGAGGATGAAAGGAATGTGGAGAAACAGTGGGAATAGATTTCGGTTCGGAAGAAGAAGTAGGTGAAACAGAAGGCACTAACGACTGTATTCCAAAATACACTCCACCCACCAATAACATGGAAACAGTCAAAAACAGCAGGAATACCTGAAACAAAAAAGCATTTTGTTCGTACAACCCTATGCAATTTCAATCTTTGAGCCGACATCCTCTCTACTTCCGACAGCTTAGAGAACTCCATCCTCTAAAAACCGTCCGTAACTTTCTTGACGCACTTCGTTCTGAGTAGCGATTATCAATTCCCAGGAGTTCCCAGGAATCGACAAAAGTAACCGACCTAGTGTCAGGAACCTGCTAAACAGAAGGAAGTACCCGCACGGCCCTACGGTCAACCCGGATGTAAGGTTTTCTTTAATCAAACATTCAATTTTAATACAAATCTCCTTGCTGTGGAAAAAAACATACGTAGAAAAGAGCTCAAGAATTAATAGAGGATGCAATTGTTCATAATGTTCATGGCAACAGTAAGGGGGTAATATGCATTCAAAAAGGAAAAAAAACAAAAGGGATTTTTTATTAGTCTTTGTCACGAGAACGAAGAAAATATTGACTTCTCCCAGGTCGAGCCTGTTCTTCAAATAATTGTTCAGATTGCGAAACAGCGTCCAATCGATCAGACGACAGTTCAAGCCTCAAATTCTCCAATGCTGATGGTTCAACAGATGTATCTGGCTGCAATGAAGTGTCTCCTACAGGTTGAGCATCACTAAACGGCACAAAACTTGTTGGGGTCTCTGTTTCCGTTGCGGCAATCCCAGTCCTCACCTAAGAATCTGCTGGCAAAGGGATCGGAACCCTTTTGGTGTGGGTGGCATGCACCCAATTCTTTCTGCCTTCTAACCGAACTGCAGTCCTTGTAGCCAGCAGGACTTGGAATGGACCCACAAATCTCTGCTCCAAGTTACGTTTTCTGCCAAAGTTGCGGGTGACGACCCAGTCACCCGGTTGGAGCCGATGTCCAGGACCCTCTGTCTGTGCTGGTAGAGCTTCAAAGACCTGTTGATGAATTAACCTCAGCTTAGCAGTCATATCATAAAGATAATCAATTAACATTGGATACTCGAGACTATCAAAGGTCTTAGGCCTCGGGACTCCCCAAATGTTCGCAGGAAGGCCAAACACAATCTCATATGGGCTAAGCCCTACTCGAGAGTGTACAGTCGCCCTGGTCGACAAGAGAGCCAGAGCTAAGGCATCAGGCCATGACAGACCAGTCGTAGCTTGAATCTTAGCAAGTTTCAGTTTCAGAGTGCCATTGTACCCTACCACTAGACCTGCTGACTGGGGATGATTGGCGCTATGGAATTTTTGTCGAATTCCAAGGCCCTTACACACACTCTTCATCACACTCCCCACAAACTCACTTCCGTTATCCGACCATACAATCCGTGGCATTCCATACCGAAGAAAGTATTCCTTCAGTAGGACTTTCGCTGTTGACAGGGCAGTATTATCTTTAAGAGGATAGGCCTCAACCCATCTGGAGAACGCGCAAACCACAACTAAAACATACTTCAGGTTATTGCATCTCTCCATATGGATGAAGTCCAGTTGGATAACCTCAAAGGGACATGTAGGAGGAGCAAAATGGCCAGGTGGAGTGGGGGTGCCCTTGCCGGGATTGTACATCATACATACCATACAATTCTTAACCACTCTCTCAGCACACTTAGCAATACCATCATTCTTCCATACAGGGGACAACAACTTACATATACCTTTCGCGCTAATATGTGATAAGCCGTGAGCCATAGTCACAACGGCTAGCACATATACATCCGGTAACATCCACCTCCGACACTCCGACAAATCAATCCAACATTCATGCGCATCCAACATTCCCGTGCTTTCTTTCCACTTAGTCTTTTCAGTTTCAGTGGCCTCATTCTGAATCGCTTTCACGCTCTCAACAGTGTCCTCACACATACCAGTCTCCGCAGGCCACCTTACTGAACTCGTAACGTACATTCGGGTCGCAAGATTCTTTGCTGTTTCCTTAGCAATCTCATCCGCAAACGTATTACCACGACCAACATCATCCGTAACCTTTCGGTGCGCGCTGCATTTAATGATTGCCACCTGCTTAGGCAATGTAAGTGCGTCCAAAAGATCGTTCACGAGCTGTCCGTGTTGGATCTTCGTGCCATGCGATGTCATAAATCCTCTTTCTTTCCACAGACGACCAAAGCTATGTGCAACGCCAAACGCATATTGACTATCAGTAAACACATTCACTCGCTTCCCTTTAGACAAAACACATGCTCTCATCAACGCAATCAACTCTGCCGCTTGCGCGGAATTCTGACTCAATCTCGCAGTTTCCACAACCGTACTCAACGTCACTACAGCATACGCAGTCGTCACATCACCATTCGGCAACTTGAAACACGAAAGGTCAACATACAAAGTACCATCTGAGTCTGCCAATGGAGTGTTTTTTAGGTCGAATATAACGAAACAGTGTGTTACGTGATACGTAAGCACATCCCTGTATACGGGCACACTTGTAGAGTTCAGCGTCGCTGATTCAAAAAATAGTTCAAATTGGAAGGTTTTCAAAGTTTATATATATTTAGTGCATATTCAAGATATCCATTGTACAGTGGCGTTACATCACGCCATATGTTCCATTGACAGTAATCCAATGAATAGTATTGCAAGGTATGCTCCAATGCATTTCGGACTCGTATAGTCCTTTATCAAGGAGCACTGTGGGAAGGATACAATAACTGCATGTTAGATCAACGGAAAAATGAGCAATTAACAAGTTGTGTGCGTGCAGTCAAAAACGCGTGGGTGAAGGAACACCAAGAAAAAACACCAAGAAAGAAGTCGGTGCATGCGGTTCAAGAAATGGACATTAAGGCATGCGATCAAAAAAACGGCAGTTTGTGAGCCGGTTTGTCTAGGTGGGGGAAGGTGATATTCAGAGTGACCATGCATGGGGGTAACTACCATTGTGTGAAGCGTTAAATAAATCCTAAAGGCAGCGCTAGTTGGGAGAGTGATCGAAGACCAGGACGACGATGAAACGAGGGTGATTGAACAAAATGGAAAGAGTCTTACACTTCCACTTTTAACGAGCGGCTCACGTAGTGCTGCAAACAAGGGGGAAATCAATCAGCAGTTGTCACAAGCGGAGACGCTTGTAAAAGGATAAACAAGCCGTCAAGCGGTCACAATAACTTACTGTGTGGGGTTCGAAGAGGTGGACTACATGACTCGAGCTTCACGGAGGTACTGCGAAGTTCGTGGTGAGGGTAAAGAATGTTAGAAATAAAGAACAGACACCCGAGTGAACGTGAAACCGTGGTGGCCATCTTGTAAAGGTGAAATAAGCCGTAAAATGAATAAAAAAGTAATAGCAGGTACAAGTCACAATATACATGTAGAACGGGGGTTCAATATATCAAGCAATCAGGTTATAGATAACAACTCAGTTCGGTTCTGTCATTGAGCCCAAAGGGCTTGAGAGATTGGAGTTTGTAAATCCACGATGTCTCCCGTTGTAGGAGGGTTTTGTTGTTGTCTCTACCCTCACAGTGGGTGACCATTTCCAGTACCAAATATTTCAACTGGGCTATGCTGTGTTGTGCCTCGTTGAAATGAGTAGCCACAATGGACTTAGTGTTCTTAGTTCGGATGTTTGACTTGTGCTCATTGAGTCTGATTTTTATTTTTCTGCTGGTTTTGCCTACGTAGATCTTCCCACATGGGCATTTCAGCAAGTAAATCAGGTTAGCCGAATCGCAGGTGGCATCAACTTTTAGAGGAATCTCAAAACCTTTCATGGGATGATGTATGACGTTGCCCACTATGACATTATTGCAGTTGCTGCAGTGATGACAGGGACGCGTGCCTGTGTGTTTCCTTGGTGTATCAGTGGGTCTTGATAAGATTTCTCTGATGTTCATAGGACAGTTGTAAGCAAAGATGGGGGGATCTTTGAAAAGGTTTCCAAAATCCGGTTCCGACGATAAGATGCGCCAGTGTCTTAATATGATTTTTTTGTAACATTTACTCACAGTGGAGAATTTGGAGACCAATGTCAATCTAGGATTGAGATCCTTTTTTCTGCTTTGCAAAGCTTCAGTCCTTGGGATGGTGAGTGCTCTGTTTTGTGCATCCTTAATGATGTTGTCGGGATAACCTCTAGTGGAAAACCTAGAGGCCATGGTTTGAATTTGGGAGTCTCTCCTATGTTCATCTGATACTATCCGGGTAACTCTCAACATCTGGCTGAATGGAAGATGTCTTTTTAAAGATTCTTGATGGAAACTACTATACAGTAGAGTATTGTTGCGGTCCGTTTCCTTGCGGTATAAATCGGTTTCAATGCCATCTGTGGTGATTTTTACAAGTACATCCAAGAATGTAATTTCTGTGGCTGAAATATTCCAGGTGAACTCAATACGGTCATCTCTGGTGTTCAGTGTAGATAAGGCTAATTCCAGGTGTTCTCGGGATTCTTTCCAAATAAAGAAAAGGTCATCTATATATCGAGCATATAGTATGAGGTTGTCTTTCCAATCCGTGTGGTTTTCAATGTAGTTTGCTTCAAAGTTGCCCATGTAGATATTGGCGTATGTCGGCGCGGCGCAATTGCCCATTGCCATCCCAGACATTTGTAAATACCAATGATCCTCAAAACAAAAATAGCTGTGATACAAAGTAAAGATCATGAGCTCTAAAATGAATGTTTTCAAAGAATCTGCAATGTCCGATTTTAGTAAGGCTGATTCAATAGCCTCGATGCCCCCAGCGTGGGGAATAGAGGTGTATAGACTCTTAACGTCAGCGGTACATAGTAGTATTCGTTCATCTTTCTTGATTTCAACAGAGTTTAATTTATTGATGAAGTCAGTGGTGTCACGAATGTAACTTTTCAAATTGGTAACCATGGGTTGCAAGTGGCGGTCAATAAATTTGCCTGTGGGTTCGTGGATTGACCCCCGTGTAGACACGATGGGCCGGAATGGAGGATCCATTAAGTTCTTGTGTATCTTTGGCAGCATGGTGAGAGTAGGACTTTTGGGATAGTCCACGGTCAGATATCGCTTGGTTCTATCATCAATGACATTGTTTTCTCTTGCTGTGTCGACAATATTGAGTAGCATGGTTTTGTACTCTTTTGTCGGGTTGCTCTCAAGTGGCTGGTATGTTTGGACGTCTAAAACGTGTTCTCTGGCTCTGCAGGTGTAGAGATCCGCATTGAGGATGACTAAGGCACCACCCTTGTCAGCTTTCAAACATTTGATCATAGTGTTATTAGCGATGTTCTTCAATGTGTCATGTTCCTTGTTAGTGATGTTCCTTCTTTTGGTTTTTTTGAAATTAATCTTGGCGATGTCCTGACGGACTAAAGTTTCAAAATTGTCAATACTCTTGTGGCTGCTTGGAGGCATATAGTTGCTTTTAGGTCGTAGGCCCAATAATTGATCAGGTTTAGTTTCCACAACTGGTTCCAAAACTTTTTCGAAAAAGTGCTTTAAGCGTAGTTTTCTAGTGAGCTTAAATGTACTGACTTCTAATTCAAGGAGGTTGGTGTTGTTGGTTGGGATGAATGACATACCCTTTTGTAATGTTTTAATTTCGAAAGGTGTAAGATTGGTATCAGAAATGTTTATGACTAACGATTCTTTCTTGTCTTGGGTTTGTTCTGAGGTTGGCTCTTCTCGTTGTCTTTTCTTTGATCTTTTGCCCCGTCTGGGTCGTCGATTCTGTCTGGGCCTAATTCTAAAAAAGGCTCCGTGGTGGTTGTCGATGAGGTGGATGCTTGAGCCGACCCAGACGGGGCAAAAGATCAAAGAAAAGACAACGAGAAGAGCCAACCTCAGAACAAACCCAAGACAAGAAAGAATCGTTAGTCATAAACATTTCTGATACCAATCTTACACCTTTCGAAATTAAAACATTACAAAAGGGTATGTCATTCATCCCAACCAACAACACCAACCTCCTTGAATTAGAAGTCAGTACATTTAAGCTCACTAGAAAACTACGCTTAAAGCACTTTTTCGAAAAAGTTTTGGAACCAGTTGTGGAAACTAAACCTGATCAATTATTGGGCCTACGACCTAAAAGCAACTATATGCCTCCAAGCAGCCACAAGAGTATTGACAATTTTGAAACTTTAGTCCGTCAGGACATCGCCAAGATTAATTTCAAAAAAACCAAAAGAAGGAACATCACTAACAAGGAACATGACACATTGAAGAACATCGCTAATAACACTATGATCAAATGTTTGAAAGCTGACAAGGGTGGTGCCTTAGTCATCCTCAATGCGGATCTCTACACCTGCAGAGCCAGAGAACACGTTTTAGACGTCCAAACATACCAGCCACTTGAGAGCAACCCGACAAAAGAGTACAAAACCATGCTACTCAATATTGTCGACACAGCAAGAGAAAACAATGTCATTGATGATAGAACCAAGCGATATCTGACCGTGGACTATCCCAAAAGTCCTACTCTCACCATGCTGCCAAAGATACACAAGAACTTAATGGATCCTCCATTCCGGCCCATCGTGTCTACACGGGGGTCAATCCACGAACCCACAGGCAAATTTATTGACCGCCACTTGCAACCCATGGTTACCAATTTGAAAAGTTACATTCGTGACACCACTGACTTCATCAATAAATTAAACTCTGTTGAAATCAAGAAAGATGAACGAATACTACTATGTACCGCTGACGTTAAGAGTCTATACACCTCTATTCCCCACGCTGGGGGCATTGAGGCTATTGAATCAGCCTTACTAAAATCGGACATTGCAGATTCTTTGAAAACATTCATTTTAGAGCTCATGATCTTTACTTTGTATCACAGCTATTTTTGTTTTGAGGATCATTGGTATTTACAAATGTCTGGGATGGCAATGGGCAATTGCGCCGCGCCGACATACGCCAATATCTACATGGGCAACTTTGAAGCAAACTACATTGAAAACCACACGGATTGGAAAGACAACCTCATACTATATGCTCGATATATAGATGACCTTTTCTTTATTTGGAAAGAATCCCGAGAACACCTGGAATTAGCCTTATCTACACTGAACACCAGAGATGACCGTATTGAGTTCACCTGGAATATTTCAGCCACAGAAATTACATTCTTGGATGTACTTGTAAAAATCACCACAGATGGCATTGAAACCGATTTATACCGCAAGGAAACGGACCGCAACAATACTCTACTGTATAGTAGTTTCCATCAAGAATCTTTAAAAAGACATCTTCCATTCAGCCAGATGTTGAGAGTTACCCGGATAGTATCAGATGAACATAGGAGAGACTCCCAAATTCAAACCATGGCCTCTAGGTTTTCCACTAGAGGTTATCCCGACAACATCATTAAGGATGCACAAAACAGAGCACTCACCATCCCAAGGACTGAAGCTTTGCAAAGCAGAAAAAAGGATCTCAATCCTAGATTGACATTGGTCTCCAAATTCTCCACTGTGAGTAAATGTTACAAAAAAATCATATTAAGACACTGGCGCATCTTATCGTCGGAACCGGATTTTGGAAACCTTTTCAAAGATCCCCCCATCTTTGCTTACAACTGTCCTATGAACATCAGAGAAATCTTATCAAGACCCACTGATACACCAAGGAAACACACAGGCACGCGTCCCTGTCATCACTGCAGCAACTGCAATAATGTCATAGTGGGCAACGTCATACATCATCCCATGAAAGGTTTTGAGATTCCTCTAAAAGTTGATGCCACCTGCGATTCGGCTAACCTGATTTACTTGCTGAAATGCCCATGTGGGAAGATCTACGTAGGCAAAACCAGCAGAAAAATAAAAATCAGACTCAATGAGCACAAGTCAAACATCCGAACTAAGAACACTAAGTCCATTGTGGCTACTCATTTCAACGAGGCACAACACAGCATAGCCCAGTTGAAATATTTGGTACTGGAAATGGTCACCCACTGTGAGGGTAGAGACAACAACAAAACCCTCCTACAACGGGAGACATCGTGGATTTACAAACTCCAATCTCTCAAGCCCTTTGGGCTCAATGACAGAACCGAACTGAGTTGTTATCTATAACCTGATTGCTTGATATATTGAACCCCCGTTCTACATGTATATTGTGACTTGTACCTGCTATTACTTTTTTATTCATTTTACGGCTTATTTCACCTTTACAAGATGGCCACCACGGTTTCACGTTCACTCGGGTGTCTGTTCTTTATTTCTAACATTCTTTACCCTCACCACGAACTTCGCAGTACCTCCGTGAAGCTCGAGTCATGTAGTCCACCTCTTCGAACCCCACACAGTAAGTTATTGTGACCGCTTGACGGCTTGTTTATCCTTTTACAAGCGTCTCCGCTTGTGACAACTGCTGATTGATTTCCCCCTTGTTTGCAGCACTACGTGAGCCGCTCGTTAAAAGTGGAAGTGTAAGACTCTTTCCATTTTGTTCAATCACCCTCGTTTCATCGTCGTCCTGGTCTTCGATCACTCTCCCAACTAGCGCTGCCTTTAGGATTTATTTAACGCTTCACACAATGGTAGTTACCCCCATGCATGGTCACTCTGAATATCACCTTCCCCCACCTAGACAAACCGGCTCACAAACTGCCGTTTTTTTGATCGCATGCCTTAATGTCCATTTCTTGAACCGCATGCACCGACTTCTTTCTTGGTGTTTTTTCTTGGTGTTCCTTCACCCACGCGTTTTTGACTGCACGCACACAACTTGTTAATTGCTCATTTTTCCGTTGATCTAACATGCAGTTATTGTATCCTTCCCACAGTGCTCCTTGATAAAGGACTATACGAGTCCGAAATGCATTGGAGCATACCTTGCAATACTATTCATTGGATTACTGTCAATGGAACATATGGCGTGATGTAACGCCACTGTACAATGGATATCTTGAATATGCACTAAATATATATAAACTTTGAAAACCTTCCAATTTGAACTATTTTTTGAATCAGCGACGCTGAACTCTACAAGTGTGCCCGTATACAGGGATGTGCTTACGTATCACGTAACACACTGTTTCGTTATATTTCTGGACGTATTGGCTAGTTACGTCACCTGTTGGAGCACCTTTACTTGTCCCATCTCATCAACCGCCCTTCACAATTTGTGTTTATCCCACGTTTGCTGTGCGCCCAAGCCTCTTCTCTAGTGTTTTTTAGGTCAACACGACCCTTCGTTTCTTCCTCAGTTGGTAAATAACAATCATGTGGTGGTACATCATCTGATTCCATATTAGTCGGCAACAATGTCGCCAGATTCAGCACATTACAGCGCTTGATTTGTATATGACTTGCCAAAAGCGTCAACTCATAACCGGACAACCTCGCGCTTGTCAAGTGTTGAGTTTCTGTACAATTCAAGAGAGTGTCAACTGCATGTGGAACCATCACCGTAAGCATGTTATCCATGACCAGTCCTGCAGATTGCCGGATGTACACCGCAGCTGCCGCTGTCGCTCTCAGGCAACTCGGCAATGCTCTAGCTACTGGGTCCAAGGTCGAGGAAAAATATGCACATGGACACTGCTTACCGCCAAATTGTTGCGTCAAGACACTCAACGCACAACCCTCTCTCTCGTGAACGTATAGTGTAAACGGCTTACTGTAATCAGGAGTACCTAACACAGGAGCCGAACACAACGCATCACGCAATTCAGAAAAACTTTTCTGACACTCTTCAGTCCATGGCAAAGGAGTGGGAACATCCTTGCACGTGAGGGCGACCAATGGCTTCGCTAGCAATGAAAAATTTGGAATCCATTGCCTGCAGTATGACGTGATACCTAGAAAGGCACGAACATCTCTCTGAGTTGTTGGCACAGTCATTCGAGCGATCGCTGCAATTCTTTCTGGGGTCAACCTTCTTCCCTCCTTTGACAATAAGTGACCTAGATAGGTTACTTCTTGACAACAATATTGTAACTTAGAAGGTGACACCTTGTGATGTAAGTCACATAGATGCTGTAACAGCGATACTGTAGCAGTTTTGCAAATCTCTTTAGTGTCAGCAGCCACTAGTCATCAACATACTGAATCAAGGCCGCACCAGCTGGTAACACAAACGCATCAAGTTGACCCTTAAGAGCTTGGCTGTAGATCGATGGACTCTCACAGTAGCCCTGAGGAGCGCGTTTAAATCTAAAGCTGCGACCACCTAATGAGAAACCGAATAGATCTCTGCTTTCCTCAGCAATCGGAATGCTAAAGAAAGCATTCTTCAAATCGATCACCGAGAACCAAGAGGCAGAGGCTGGAATCAGAGTCAGTAAAACCGTAATATCAGGCACCACAGGAAATTGTGGAATCACAATTTTATTTACCTCTCTTAAATCAATGACAAAACGGTACACAGGAGGCTTGGATGGAACAGTTTGTTTTAGAATAGGTAACACAGGACTATTACACACATTTTCCTGAGTTTCCTCGATGACATCCTTCTCGATCAAGTCATATATGATCGCTAATAGCGCTCGCTCACCATCAAGAGAGATACAAAAGTCCCGAGTACCTTTGAAGTACGCAGGAACTTTAAAAATATCGGTGAACACTCTTTTGACCCTTGGACTTCAAGACTGTCTTCCATTCGGGAGATGGATCCCTCCTCAGCAGTGCTGCATTACGATAACATTCTGAAAGAGGCCTTGGACGAACTGGCGCCAGCTCGGTCCTGCTATTCAGCAAGGAAAAGACCATCTGCCCCTTGGTTCTCTGAACAACTCAGACTCCTTAGGCAGGAAGTAAGGAGACAGGAGCGTCGATGGCATGCCAGTTGGGATCTCAAAGAAAGGGAAGCTCACAAAACCCTGCTCATGAGATATAAATTGGAAGTTATCAGGACCAAGCAAGACCACTTTGTGGCCCTGACTTCCTCTCTTTCATCTCCCAAAGAGCTCTTCAGGATCGTGGACTCCCTTTCATCTCTTCAGGTCCCCGATCCAGTTGTTCCATCTCAGGAGCTCTGTAATGACATCGCTCGGTTCTTCCAGTCCAAAATAGCGGACATTTACACTGCTCTGGAGTCTCAGAGGCTTTCTACGGCGGAGCCACCAGTTACTGCAGCCCCGGATGTTCCATCGGCAGAGCCTCCCTTGGCCGGTTATCTTGAATCCTTCCCTCTGCTTTCCCTACAAGATCTCGACAAGCGGCTTGATAAAACCAAGTCAGGGTCTCCACTAGATGCTTGCCCTCTTAAGATCTTGAAGCAGTGCAGGGGATCTCTTCTACCCCCTTTACTTGAGATCATGAATGGGGCCATGAGGGATGGTGTCTTCCCACAGCAGTGGAAAAAGGCTGTGGTCAAGCCCCTTCTTAAGAAACCCTCCCTTGATCCTGGGGTCCTAAAAAACTTCCGCCCCATCTCACTGCTTCGGGCCCCTGCAAAGATGCTCGAATCCCATCTTAACCCCTTTACTGCTAAGGCATTACTCTTCTTTCTCATATAATTTCCATTGAAATCAATGGAAAGTCCATGACGAGTTACCCTTGTCATTAGCGGCGAAGAGGTTAACGAGCATCTAGCTGCCTTTGTGGAGAATTCAGGCTGTCTTGACCCTTCCCAGCATGGTTTCAGGAGGGAACATAGCACCGAGTCCGCCCTCACCCTGGTTCTCGATTCCATCCGTATGAATGTGGATGAGGGCCGGACATCCCTCCTGATCCTCCTGGATCTCACAGCTGCCTTCGATACCCTATCTCCCCAGGTCTTAACATCTCGACTGGGTGAGATTGGGGTCCGGGGGGCAGCCCTGGGTCTGCTCTCTTCCTTTCTCGACCATAGGGAGCAGAGGGTAATGTTGGGAAATTTTCTATCTCCATCCCTGTCTGTGCAATGTGGGGTCCCTCAAGGGTCGGCGCTTAGTCCCACCCTTTTTAACATCTATGTGACCCCCCTTGCCAGACTTATCAGATCTTTTGGGATGGAGGTAGTCTCCTACGCTGATGACACGCAGATCCTCGTGTCTCTCTCCCAGTCAATTGAGCTGACCGCCTCCAGATTTAGATCCTGTATGGAGGCCGTCGGCGAGTGGATGATATACAACTCACTCAAATTGAATGGGGAGAAGACCGAGGTGATGGTGTTCGGCGGAAGGGAAGATATCTGGTCCACGGAGAGGTGGCCTGACTCGCTTGGTCTGTGCCCCAAACCTACTTCTTTAGCCAAAAATCTTGGGGTAATGATTGACCCTACTCTGGACATGCGCCAGCAAGTCAACAGGACGGTATCGACCTGCTGGGGCATAATTCATGTTCTCAGGAAAATAAGGAACTACCTTTCCCAGCCGGCAAGAAGACAACTTGCTGTCGCCCTTTTGGGATCGCGTCTGGACTACTGCAATGCGCTGTATGCTGGACTGAATAAGAATCAGATGCAGCGCTTGCAGGTAGTCCAGAATGCGGCAGCTAGATTTGTCCTCGATCTTCCCCGTCGCACTTCGGCTACGCTGGCCAGGAAGCAGCTGCATTGGCTTCCGATCAAGGAGCGGATTGTTTTCAAGTCCATGTGTATGGTCTATAAAGCCTTGGCCAAAAGCAGCCCCACAGGGATCAGAGCCATCCTGACATACTACAACCCTGGTAGGAGCCTCCGCTCCTCCAATCACTCTTTTCTCCACATCCCACGTATTCGGAAAGCCAGATGGGGTGGTAAGGCTTTCTCCCTCCTGGCCCCTAAATGGTGGAATGATCTTCCACTAGAACTTAGGTCCCTCCCTTCCCTCCAAACCTTCAGAGCAGCCCTTAAAACACGCCTCTTTATCCAAGTGTACATGTAAGTGCATGACTGCCCGCTTTCTGATCTTTTTTGTTAGGCGCCTTGACACCTTCGGGTTTTAGTTTGCGCGGTACAAGATGCAAAATAAATACGATACTGGGGAATGCGTGGTAATCGCACATTCGATTTCAATTGAACAACATAAGGTGATATGTCCAGCAGGCCCACATCATTGGGACCTGTTGCCCACAAAGACTCAGGAAGAGAACTCAATTCCGGTGGGAGCTTATTAGTTGACAAGTACATAGGAGAGATCACTCTCTGACCCAATGTAAGCTCCACTCCCGCAGGAGAACAGTACAGAGTCGCATATAACCGTTTCAACAAATCCAGGCCCAAAAGATTCTCACCACAACCAGTAGTTAAAATCAAAGGAGCCTCTAGCTCACGAGGCCCAATTGTAAGGGGCAAAGAGCTAGAAACCGGATTGCTAACGGGGGCGCCAGAGAATCTAACGGAAACATTCGTTAAGCCAGAAAAAGGTGTGCCAGGGAGTTTCGAATGCATGATGGAACTTTTCGCTGCACCAGTGTCCAACAGAAAAGGCTCAACTACGCCCGATGTGGCAACTGCGACGTAAGGCCCTCTCTGATCAACCGGAACTGATACTACTCCCTCTCTTTGTCTGCAGCTGTCCTAGTAATTACCGTCGGCATCGATATCATGCTCGACGTAATAGTCGTCCACATGATACTGTGCAGATCTACCAGATGATGAATCACGCCGATCAAAGCAATTGTTCGAGTCTGATGAAGTGTTAGAACGCTCATTCTGATTTTGAGTGGCACCACGGCCTCTACCACGTGATGCCTGTTGAGGACCACTACGACCTCCTCGAGCCGAAACACCATTATTTCGGTCAGGTAAAATGGGACAATTAAACTTCAAATGGCCCTCACCCCTACAATATGCGCATTGATTATAACCAAGCATAGATCTCGGTGTAGAGGAGTCAGTACGCGACTGAGTCCTAGAAGACTGTGATTGTGATCTATTTTGCTGCTGTTCATCGTTTTGACTCGAGCGCGGAGGATACGCTTGCTGCAACAGAACTTTAGTTTTAAGATCCTTTGTTTTCTTATCCGCACGATCATTTTCCTCTTTCTTCCTATTTTCGTAATATTGAGCCGTGGCCAATATTTGAGCAGAAGTAGAAACAGCCCACAAACTTTCAGAATTTTTCAACTTGTTGCTGAGTTCAGGCAACAAATTCGATACAAATTTATCTACAAATAATCACTGACCTCCCTCAGTGCTCATATCCTGACCACTGTGATCGATGAATGCCTCCTCAAATCTCGTAAAGAAATCAGAGACACTCTCGTCTTTCTTTTGCTTACACGCAGACAGTTTATCCCAGTTAACTCTCATTGCTGGCATAAGTGTCTTCATAAGTGTAATAATCCTCTGGGGCAGATCAGTAATGAGCTGTTCAGGTTTAGCCCCACCAACTTGTCGTCCGTCTGCCGCCGCAAGAGCAGCCCAATCACCGCCTAACTCGGCTACGTGATTCTCTTGACGGATTTTGGCCCAAATTGGTTGAGGTACTACGTTAGCGAACAACATATCGATATCGGCAAGGTTCATAACAGTAGCATCCACTAATTGGGATTACTCCTTATAATAACCTGCCGGATTTTTCCGAGGATCAGGCAAAGATTGTTTCACCTGCAAAACTTCTAATCGCTTCCATGGGAGGTGTATCCAAACTCTCTGGAAGTGTGGCGGAATAATAGGAACGGCATTAGCATCACCTGGCACCAAACTGGATGAACTTCTCGCATGGGATACTGTCCAGGTTGTGCCATCCACTCCTCAGTTTCGTCCTTGAACAATGCTCGAGGTTGTACTATAGATCGAAAGGATAGGAGGCGCTCTAAAGCACGTCGAACATTACTACCCACAATCATATCGTTCGAAAACTGATTCTGGAGTTCAGCCATTTCGGGTGGCACATTGTCTACCTCATCATTATCCCACTCCTCTCGTAAGGATTTACACATTTCCTCAAACACAAATCTCTGCGTGGGCTCATTAAATTGAGAGAACGTCTCAAAAACCATGCGCGGGGTGTAATTAACGGGATACCTAATCCATTTACGCGTCATTTTCACTAACGTATCACTCTCCCTACCACCAGGAATTTGACTTCGTCTTTGAGGGACATCGGAAACATCGGACCCGAGGATTGGTCCAAATGGAGAGTAAAGATTAGCAACAGCATTAGGTATGCGACTACGGACAGACGGAGAAGAGGAGAGAAGTACAGGGGCAACAACATGAGGGCTAAACGAAGGAGCAGTAGGAGTAGCAAAAAGAGCAGAGGTAGCGGGAACAGCAGACTGAGAAGGTATAGGCAGTGGAGCAGTAGGAAGAAGGGCAGGTAAGGGAGCAGGGACAACCTGAGGAACAAGAGGATTCGGAAGGACAGAACCAACGGCAGGCTGACCAGCAGCTGCCGGAACAACAGGTTGAGGGACAGGAGGAACCACAGGGGCTGTAGTATCCTGTGCATATGGAGGAGGTGACTTCAGTAGATAGGATAGGACAACAAAGGGTCCTCTACCGCTTCTTCTCCCTTCTTATCAGAACTCGACGGTAAAACCGGATAACACTTATCCACCGCCAGGCATCGTGCACACTAACCGAACTTTAAGGGTTATCGAATTACGATGTCCTCGCAAAAATGCAAGACCCTCGGTTTTTGGCAATTGCAATCGTCAAATAAAACCCAACAACTAGGAAACAACAACTAAGAACCACAAATGCAATGGAACCATGCAAACAACCAAGTTTCAACAACAACAACCAAGGCTTCTGGGAGCGACCCACAAATACTTAACTGAAAGAACGATGGCGTCACCAGGAAGGCCCGTCTATCGTCTCGTTGTACAAAGGACTACGCCAGGCGCCAAAACAGGTCGAGAGTCAGGGCATCAGGAGGAAATTTTCACAGCTGTCAGGAGGCGGAAATCTTCGCGGGAAAAGTCTTCGGACCACTTATTTCGACAACAGGATCGATGAAGCGGGGTGCACCTTTCCTCAGAGATTTCGCACGAAGTTCCTCACAATAGTCGGGCTTTGGACCGGTACCGCTGATGTCGCCCCACGTTGGGCGCCAACTGAAGGACCGGGCTATTCTAAGGCCCAGTGGTGCCAGGGAACAACACCTGAAACCTTCGTGGGTTACCTGTTCCGGCGTACAAATCACAGAGACACGGGACACTTCCTTCCTACGTGTAGGTTCTGAGAGACTGCTTCGAATTGCAACAGTGGATCGCTCCTTTTATACATATTTTAGTCATAGCACAACATGGCGAACAAAAGGTTACAACTCAGTTCCCACAGTAAACTTCAAAAGGGTTGCTTTCATGTATTCAGGAGCCCGGAACATAATTACAGTAGCATCGCCGGTTCCCAACTGTAAAAGTACGTTATCCCACCATTGAGTACATTCCATTCTGGCTATAAACGAGTTAAGAAAAGAGGCAGAAACAGGTGCAAGGAAGATAAAGATAGACAACAGATTGAAAAAGAGTGTAGGGGGGCAATATCGGAAGCACTATTGCAGGATCAAAGGATTCGTGCCTAATGTATGCACGGCTGAAACAATAGACCGACACGGCAAGATAAGCCTCGAGCGGAGTCATCTGCCTTTGCAGTGTCATCCCCCTCGTCATAAAGACATCCTCAAAGGAACACGTGTCTTCCGCAAGAGTTTGGGAATCCCAGGGTCACAGAGGGGACAGTGTCCGTTCGCTGACTACTTGAGGGCAAGAGACAAAATGGATGCCGTATCTAAAATGGAACCCGTGGGTTCAGATGGAGAAACCCACGAATAAGACGAACGGTTCAGGCCAGCGTAGCGAAAACGCGTACACCCACTAAACGCGTCATTTGCGGTTCATAGATACCAAACTCGTCCATATTCGAACAAGTCAAAAACTCCATTATAATTGTCACGGAACCTCAGGTCAGACAAGAGACCAGCAACTTTCCAAAAGAGCTGTTCTCAAACACAGGATTTAAAAACAACCTTTCCTAAAAGATGTGTTATTAAATTCTGGGTTCAGGGATACTAGACTCTTATGTCCTATCTTGTTCCTATGGGAAGAAATGCTGGTAGCCACTGTAGCCAGCATCCCCTATGTTAACCTATGGAGCAAGATAGCCTTACAATAGTGAAAAACGAAAATGGCTGTAATTCACTACCAGAGCATGTCACCTGCACCAGTATATGTTCTACCTTTCACATACACTGCACCCTGCCCAGGGGGGTACCTTGGGCCTTCCACAGGGGTGACCAATGTGCAGAAAAAGGGAAGGGTTAGGCCTGGTCAGTGGGGACACTGTTAATTCCAACAACAAGAGAGAAAGGGTCAGAAAAAACACTCTCATACCCCTTATAGATACATATACCAAACAACAAAAGAGTGTCAATGTAAACATCAGACGCAGTGAGCAGAAAATTTTCAAGTATTTTAAAGCATCAGAAGAAACTGTTAATACAGTAGGAAAAGATAGGGTGCACGTGCTCAGAGATCTAGCTAAAAGATCTAGCTAAAAGGACCCTCAGGCCCCAGCTAAAAGCTGATAGCCAGTTGTCTTCATTGGGTCCTCCTTAGTTGGTAGGAAAGGTGAAAAGTGCGTTAACAAGAGTATGGGCTACACCTCAAAACTGTTTTAATAAGAGGGTAGCTCTAACTCTGTTAAAACCAATGTGTGAAAAATATAATAATTTTTCAGGACTGCTAAGCGGTTGTGTAAATTTGAACCAGTGAGTCCCTTTAGTTGTGTGAAAAAGAAAGGTGATAAAATACGGTCAACATGTTTCTGCTTATCGAGCAATGAATCAGCTCAGCATTCGTCAGGACCAAATAAAAAGCACAATACCACTCTGTGGTCGGAACACCCTAAAGCGTTCAGACCTAAAGAGTAGTAACAAGGAACGATACGACCTGGAGTTGTCGAAGCTCCTTATAGGAAATTCTTCCCCAAATAACTCCTCATTGTAGGAGAAACGAAAAAATCTGTAAAAATAAACAGACAGACAAAAGCGTCCACATTATAAGCCTTTGTAAGATTAAATCCACATTAATAGTCTCTGATCATGTGCGTGAGCCTACTATGACCACATTTCGTATGCTTTCGAAAAACACATGTTTTCAAACTGCTTTTTAGGAAAAAACATGCTTGTCATATCGCTTGTTATACACAGCATTAGAAACAACGCGTTAACTCTGTCCATTACACGTTGGGGTTTCACAAAAAATTGTGGTTACATAAAAACAGTGCTCGTGAAAACATCTATATAGCTGGGAATTATTAAATAAAACAAAACACCTTTACGGAACAAAGAGCATCAAGAAAAATCAGCCAGACACTTACACAATATCGTGGTGTCGTGAGCCCCATGGGCATAGCGGCAGGAGGAAATCTTCACGTTCAGATCTAACATGAAAATGAAAGGGATATGTTTTTCTGTCATCTCCTTGTCGCTACTGAAACAATAACAGACTTTCGTAACTAAAGGTTGGAGCAAACTTACTAGTTTCTGAACGACTCCCCGCTAGAAGACCTACGACAGCCACATCCGCCGCCCGTATCTACAAACGCGGTTCTGATGCCGTAGGTAATTTAAAACATAGGAAATGGGGAAGTACGTGTAAGGCGGTGCTGACGGTCACGTGTCCAGCGTGAAGACATCACAGTCTTAAAGGCGCCTGTTTGTTTACAAGCGCGAAGGAAAAACATAATCCCGAATTAATGAACCACTGAAACAATACCTTAAGACATCACAAAGGATGATGGCTGATTATCGATGATCAGACAATGTACGGACACTAAAATAAGTGTTAGTCTTACTATGGTGAGCCCACCTCAAAGACTGTATCATCTCAGTATAGTTGATAATCAACAAGGTGTATCCATCCATATACAAATATCAAGGAAGGGTGGCTGGTCCCTTGTTCTAAAATCTAGAGCCAAAAGGAAGAACAGGAGCTTGGTAACTCAGTGGGTAGAGATGATGGATAGACCGTTTATCTACGCATGACTGATCCCCATGGGATGTCGTCGTTAAGGCCATGTATATGGGTAGATAGACGATATATCCATCGTTGTTCTTTTTCGAACAATGTTCCTTCATTGCTCGAATTCATTTGTTCAATTATTACCCATTTTACATCGTTCGGACAATGGCCATGTTCAAGAAAATGGGTGGTCAACTTCGTGGTGTTTCTACCGCACCTGATATTACTGCGATGTTCTCCTGTTCGCATTTTTATTCTCCTGGTGGTCATCCCTACATATCTAAGTCCGCAGGGGCACGTAATCAAGTACATGACATTACTCGAGTTACAATTAGTATGACATTGCAGATGCCATATTTTCCCCTCCTCTAGATGTAAGGTTTTTGTGGTCACTGTTAAGTGGCAGACACTGCATCCCCCGCAAGGGAAATGGCCAGTGATAGAGGGTAAACCCCAGGCATTCAATACAGTTGGATCTTGTTTTGGTTGATTAGTTCTTGGGCGGGTATGTACCAATGCATCTCGCAAACTCCTTTCTTTCTTATATGAAAATAATGGTTTCTGCCAATTTCGACCATTACTAGTCAGAATTTGGCAGTGTTTCCCGATGCAACGGCTTACAGAGTTGGAAATGTTACTGTAGGTAGTCACACATGTCAGAGGAATTTCAGACTCATTATCTTTGACATTGTCTTCCAGCAACGCTTCCCTGTGATCTTTTCTCGCTCTTTTTCGGCTCTTCTGTAGTATCCTCTTGGGATAACCTCTCTGTTCAAGTTTTGTTGTTAGATCATTTGCTTGGGTGTTAAAATCCACAAGATTACTACAATTTCTACGTACTCGTAGATATTGGCCGAAAGGAAGATTTTCCCACAAGGAACGCGGGTGAAAACTAGAGACATGAAGGAGGTATTTCTACTGGTGGGTTTATAATAGGTTTTACTCATTAGGCGATCACCAGTTCTCGTAAGTGTGACATCCAGGAAGACGATGGAGTTGGAATCATATTGGTGTGTGAATCTTAAATGAGGGTCACAGGTGTTAACCCAGTCAAAGAAGGATGGTAGACTTTCCTCAGACCCTTTCCAGATTAAAAGCACATCATCAATGTACCTCTGCCACAGGATAACATTGAGAGCATAAGGGTTGGAGTTGGCTAGGATGTGCGTTTTCTCGAAGTTGTAAACATTCAACCCTGCTATACTGGGGGCAAAAGTGCTGCCCATCGAGGTGCTAGTCTTCTGTAAATAAAAAAGTATCTTTGTATTGAAAGAAGTTCCGTTTAAGAGCCAGGGTTGCACAGTCTATCACAAAGGTCTTAGAGGTGTTATAAGACCATGTAGTTTGATCAAGGATGTCAGCCAAAACTTTAAGGGTTGCATCTTGAGGGATACAAGTATACAAACGTTCAATGTCTAAGGAAACTAGATAGCATGGTTCCTCTGGTAGTTGTACGTTAAGTAACATTGAAAGAAGACTCTTAGTGTCCTTGATATAGGTGCTTGTAGATTGAACTAAGGGTTTAAAGAAAAAATCACAATACTTAGAGAATGGTTCCAACTGGGACCCAATCCCATACACTATAGGTCTTCCCGGCGGTGGAACCCAATTTTTATGGGTTTTGGGGAGAGTGTAAAAATAAGGGATTTTTTCTTCTGAATTTGTCAGGAAATCAGCCTCTTGTTTACTGATGTAACCGTCTTTTTCCGCAGTTGTAACCAGCTCCGGGATTTCATCTTTTAGAAACGGAGAGGGGTCTTGTTGGAGGATAGTATAGCTGATGGTATCTCCCAGGAGAAGTTTGCATTCGGCATCATAGGCCGTGGCATCCTGAATCACTATACCACCCCCCTTGTCAGCGCTTTTGTTTACAATTTCTTGATTCTCTTGCAAAGATTTTATAGCCTTGTACTCCCCTGCTGTTACATTTTTGAAAGAGGCGGGCTCAGTCAGAGTCTCAACTTCTCGAGATACAGCCTGTTCGAAAGCTATAATTTCAGCAGGTACCAGGTGTGTTGGAGGAGTGAAATTAGATTTCTTTTTGAAGTTAGTGTCACTCAATGTAGCAGGGGGTTGTTTGTCTTGTTGTTCAAAAAAGGATTTTAGCCTGAGTTTCCTAAAAAACTCGCCCAGTTCGCATTTGAGTTTAAAACGATCCAGGCGAGGACTGGGTATAAAACCGAGTCCCTTTTCTAACACTGCAGTTTCATCTGCGGTTAGGACAACTTTAGATAGATTTGTTATCAGACTTATTGGTTGCTCGGCCCTGCTCTCTGTTCCTGAGCTTTGCTCCGTGTATTGTCCCCTACAGCTTCTGTTGGGCCCCAGTGAACTTGATTGCCTGTTCTTCTCTTCCCCCTGCCTCTCCGGCCAAAACCTAAAAAAGGCTGCGGGTACATATTTTGTTGGAAATGTTGTGGCGGGGGCGCAAAATGCGGGTTCCAACCAAATTGTGGTGGAATTGGTGGTTGGTTGAAGGGGTTGGGGTGGAAAACACCAGGTCCTTGATGTGGGTAAGGGAACCAATGGTGATTGTATTGATTGTGATTTTGTTTTCCTCTACCTCTACCCCGTTGTTTATTCCCTCTACTCTCAGTACTCAAATTGCTGGAATCTGAATCAACTGAGGTATCTGGGTCCTCATTCGTGCGGGCTGTGGGGGTATAGTCTGGGCTAGCATAAGGGTAGGTTTTATCATAGGACCACCTTTTTAAATCTTTTTGGAATTTGGCTACATTTGATTGCGCAAGATTCTCTTTGTATTCATTAAGCTCTTTATTGAACTCGTCAAGTTTCTTTTTGTATCCTGTGACGGTTGCTTTAATATGGGTTTCTGTGGCCTGGATCTATACTAACAGAGCCTCCGAGAGACGCATTGCTGTCTTGATGATAAGGATAGCCCAGTCATGTGTACAATGCCAGGCTATTTGTGCCCATTCTTTTCTAACTTCACTATCTTCTAGAAATATTTGCGGAGCATTGGTGACCAAAAGTCCTTTGGGGGCCATTTTGTTGTTAAGGTATTCTTTCATCATGGTTCCATGCAGAATCGCTCTAATTCTGTTTTTCTTTTGTTCACCCAGCTTATCCCAGTCAGTGGTCTGAGATATTGCTTGAGCGACTAGGGGGTCAGCAAACAGAGAGGTGTCACTCAGTATGGCATCAGCCTCCTCTCTGGAGTATGAAAGGCCCGATGCCTCCATTGTGAAGGTGTAATGCGATGCACTGTTTGAATGTAAAATATTTCTAAAAAAAGGACTCTCGCAGCTGCGTGCTGCTAAGACAATTCCAACAACAAGAGAGAAAGGGTCAGAAAAACCACTCTCATACCCCTTATAGATACATTTACCAAACAACAAAAGAGTGTCAATGTAAACATCAGACGCAGTGAGCAGAAAATTTTCAAGTATTTTAAAGCATCAGAAGAAACTGTTAATACAGTAGGAAAAGATAGGGTGCACGTGCTCAGAGATCTAGCTAAAAGATCTAGCTAAAAGGACCCTCAGGCCCCAGCTAAAAGCTGATAGCCAGTTGTCTTCATTGGGTCCTCCTTAGTTGCTAGGAAAGGTGAAAAGTGCGTTAAAAAGAGTTTGGGCTACTCCTCAAAACTGTTTTAATAAGAGGGTAGCTCTAACTCTGTTAAAACCAATGTGTGAAAAATATAATAATTTTTCAGGACTGCTAAGCGGTTGTGTAAATTTGAACCAGTGAGTCCCTTTAGTTGTGTGAAAAAGAAAGGTGATAAAATACGGTCAACATGTTTCTGCTTATCGAGCAATGAATCAGCTCAGCATTCGTCAGGACCAAATAAAAAGCACAATACCACTCTGTGGTCGGAACACCCTAAAGCGTTCAGACCTAAAGAGTAGTAACAAGGAACGATACGACCTGGAGTTGTCGAAGCTCCTTATAGGAAATTCTTCCCCAAATAACTCCTCATTGTAGGAGAAACAAAAAAATCTGTAAAAATAAACAGACAGACAAAAGCGTCCACATTATAAGCCTTTGTAAGATTAAATCTACATTAATAGTCTCTGATCATGTGCGTGAGCCTACTATGACCACATTTCGTATGCTTTCGAAAAACACATGTTTTCAAACTGCTTTTTAGGAAAAAACATGCTTGTCATATCGCTTGTTATACACAGCATTAGCAACAACGCGTTAACTCTGTCCATTACACGTTGGGGTTTCACAAAAAATTGTGGTTACATAAAAACAGTGCTCGTCAAAACATCTATATAGCTGGGAATTATTAAATAAAACAAAACACCTTTACGGAACAAAGAGCATCAAGGGCACAGTGCACTCCAAAACAGGAAAAATCAGCCAGACACTTACTCAATATCGTGGTGTCGTGAGCCCCATGGGCATAGCGGCAGGAGGAAATCTTCACGTTCAGATCTAACATGAAAATGAAAGGGATATGTTTTTCTGTCATCTCCTTGTCGCTACTGAAACAATAACGGACTTTCGTAACTAAAGGTTGGAGCAAACTTACTAGTTTCTGAACGACTCCCCGCTAGAAGACCTACGACAGCCACATCCGCCGCCCGTATCTACAAACGCGGTTCTGATGCCATAGGTAATTTAAAATATAGGAAATGGGGAAGTACGTGTAAGGCGGTGCTGACGGTCACGTGTCCAGCGTGATGACATCACAGTCTTAAAGGCGCCTGTTTGTTTACAAGCGCGAAGGAGAAACATAATCCCGAATTAATGAACCACTGAAACAATACCTTAAGACATCACAAAGGATGATGGCTGATTATCGATGATCAGACAATGTACGGACACTAAAATAAGTGTTAGTCTTATTATGGTGAGCCCACCTCAAAGACTGTATCATCTCAGTATAGTTGATAATCAACAAGGTGTATCCATCCATATACAAATATCAAGGAAGGGTGGCTGGTCCCTTGTTCTAAAATCTAGAGCCAAAAGGAAGAACAGGAGCTTGGTAACTCAGTGGGTAGAGATGATGGATAGACCGTTTATCTACGCATGACCGATCCCCATGGGATGTCGTCGTTAAGGCCATGTATATGGGTAGATAGACGATATATCCATCGTTGTTCTTTTTCGAACAATGTTCCTTCATTGCTCGAATTCATTTGTTCAATTATTACCCATTTTACATCGTTCGGACAATGGCCATGTTCAAGAAAATGGGTGGTCAACTTCGTGGTGTTTCTACCGCACCTGATATTACTGCGATGTTCTCCTATTCGCATTTTTATTCTCCGGGTGGTCATCCCTACATATCTAAGTCTGCAGGGGCACGTAATCAAGTAGATGACATTACTCAAGTTACAATTAGTATGACATCGCAGATGCCATATTTTCCCCTCCTCTAGATGTAAGGTTTTTGTGGTCACTGTTAAGTGGCAGACACTGCATCCCCGCAAGGGAAATGGCCAGTGATAGAGGGTAAACCCCAGGCATTCAATACAGTTGGATCTTGTTTTGGTTGAATAGTTCTGGGGCGGGTATGTACCAATGCATCTCGCAAACTCCTTTCTTTCTTATATGAAAATAATGGTTTCTGCCAATTTCGACCATTACTAGTCAGAATTTGCCAGTGTTTCCCGATGCAACGGCTTACAGAGTTGGAAATGTTACTGTAGGTAGTCACACATGTCAGAGGAATTTCAGACTCATTATCTTTGACATTGTCTTCCAGCAACACTTCCCTGTGATTGTTTCTCTCTCTTTTTCGGCTCTTCTGTAGTATCCTCTTGGGATAACCTCTCTGTTCAAGTTTTGTTGTTAGATCATTTGCTTGGGTGTTAAAATCCACAAGATTACTACAATTTCTACGTACTCGTAGATATTGGCCGAAAGGAAGATTTTCTCGCAAGGAACGCGGGTGAAAACTAGAGAAATGAAGGAGGTTTTTTCTACTGGTGGGTTTATAATAGGTTTTACTCGTTAGGCGATCACCAGTTCTCGTAAGTGTGGCATCCAGGAAGACGATGGAGTTGGAATCGTATTGGTGCTTGAATCTTAAATGAGGGTCACGGGTGTTAACCCAGTCAAAGAAGGATAGTAGACTTTCCTCAGACCCTTTCCAGATTAAAAGCACATCATCAATGTACCTCTGCCACAGAATAACATTGAGAGCATAAGGGTTGGAGTTGGCTAGGATGTGCGTTTTCTCGAAGTTGTAAACATACAACCCCGCTATACTGGGGGCAAAAGTGCTGCCCATCGAGGTGCCAGTCTTCTGTAAATAAAAAGTATCTTTGTATTGAAAGAAGTTCCGTTTAAGAGCCAGGGTTGCACAGTCTATCACAAAGGTCTTAGAGGTGTTATAAGACCATGTAGTTTGATCAAGGATGTCAGCCAAAACTTTAAGGGTTGCATCTTGAGGGATACAAGTATACAAACTTTCAATGTCTAAGGAAACTAGATAGCATGGTTCCTCTGGTAGTTGTACGTTACGTAACATTGAAAGAAGACTCTTAGTGTCCTTGATATAGGTGCTTGTAGATTGAACTAAGGGTTTAAAGAAAAAATCACAATACTTAGAGAGTGGTTCCAACTGGGACCCAATCCCAGACACTATAGGTCTTCCCGGCGGTGGAACCCGATTTTTATGGGTTTTGGGGAGAGTGTAAAAATAAGGGATTTTTTCTTCTGAATTTGTCAGGAAATCAGCCTCTTGTTTACTGATGTAACCGTCTCTTTCCGCAGTTGTAACCAGCTCCAAGATTTCATCTTTTAGAAACGGAGAGGGGTCTTGTTGGAGGATAGTATAGCTGATGGTATCTCCCAGGAGACGTTTGCATTCGGCATCATAGGCCGTGGCATCCTGAATCACTATACCACCCCCCTTGTCAGCGCTTTTGATTACAATTTCTTGATTCTCTTGCAAAGATTTTATAGCCTTGTACTCCCCTGCTGTTAAATTTTTGAAAGAGGCGGGCTCAGTCAGAGCCTCAACTTCTCGAGATACAGCCTGTTCGAAAGCTATAATTTCAGCAGGTACCAGGTGTGTTGGAGGAGTGAAATTAGATTTCTTTTTGATGTTAGTGTCACTCAATGTAGCAGCGGGTTGTGTGTCTTGTTGTTCAAAAAAGGATTTTAGCCTGAGTTTCCTAAAAAACTCGCCCAGTTCGCATTTGAGTTTAAAACGATCCAGGCGAGGACTGGGTATAAAACCGAGTCCCTTTTCTAACACTGCAGTTTCATCTGCGGTTAGGACAACTTTAGATAGATTTGTTATCAGACTTATTGGTTGCTCGGCCCTGCTCTCTGTTCCTGAGCTTTGCTCCGTGTATTGTCCCCTACAGCTTCTGTTGGGCCCCAGTGAACTTGATTGCCTGTTCTTCTCTTCCCCCTGCCTCTCCGACCAAAACCTAAAAAAGGCTGCGGGTACATATTTTGTTGGAAATGTTGTGGCGGGGGCGCAAAATGCGGGTTCCAACCAAATTGTGGTGGAATTGGTGGTTGGTTGAAGGGGTTGGGGTGGAAAACACCAGGTCCTTGATGTGGGTAAGGGAACCAATGGTGATTGTATTGATTGTGATTTTGTTTTCCTCTACCTCTACCCCGTTGTTTATTCCCTCTACTCTCAGTACTCAAATTGCTGGAATCTGAATCAACTGAGGTATCTGGGTCCTCATTCGTGCGGGCTGTGGGGGAATAGTCTGGGCTAGCATAAGGGTAGGTTTTATCATAGGACCACCTTTTTAAATCTTTTTGGAATTTGGCTACATTTGATTGCGCAAGATTCTCTTTGTATTCATTAAGCTCTTTATTGAACTCGTCAAGTTTCTTTTTGTATCCTGTGACGGTTGCTTTAATATGGGTTTCTGTGGCCTGGATCTATACTAACAGAGCCTCGGAGAGACGCATTGCTGTCTTGATGATAAGGATAGCCCAGTCATGTGTACAATGCCAGGCTATTTGTGCCCATTCTTTTCTAACTTCACTATCTTCCAGAAATATTTGCGGAGCATTGGTGACCAAAAGTCCTTTGGGGGCCATTTTGTTGTTAAGGTATTCTTTCATCATGGTTCCATGCAGAATCGCTCTAATTCTGTTTTTCTTTTGTTCACCCAGCTTATCCCAGTCAGTGGTCTGAGATATTGCTTGAGAGACTAGGGGGTCAGCAAACAGAGAGGTGTCACTCAGTATGGCATCAGCCTCCTCTCTGGAGTATGAAAGGCCCGATGCCTCCATTGTGAAGGTGTAATGCGATGCACTGTTTGAATGTAAAATATTTCTAAAAAAAGGACTCTCGCAGCTGCGCGCTGCTAAGACAATTCCAACAACAAGAGAGAAAGGGTCAGAAAAAACACTCTCATACCCCTTATAGATACATATACCAAACAACAAAAGAGTGTCAATGTAAACATCAGACGCAGTGAGCAGAAAATTTTCAAGTATTTTAAAGCATCAGAAGAAACTGTCAATACAGTAGGAAAAGATAGGGTGCACGTGCTCAGAGATCTAGCTAAAAGATCTAGCTAAAAGGACCCTCAGGCCCCAGCTAAAAGCTGATAGCCAGTTGTCTTCATTGGGTCCTCCTTAGTTGCTAGGAAAGGTGAAAAGTGCGTTAAAAAGAGTTTGGGCTACTCCTCAAAACTGTTTTAATAAGAGGGTAGCTCTAACTCTGTTAAAACCAATGTGTGAAAAATATAATAATTTTTCAGGACTGCTAAGCGTTGTGTAAATTTGAACCAGTGAGTCCCTTTAGTTGTGTGAAAAAGAAAGGTGATAAAATACGGTCAACATGTTTCTGCTTATCGAGCAATGAATCAGCTCAGCATTCGTCAGGACCAAATAAAAAGCACAATACCACTCTGTGGTCGGAACACCCTAAAGCGTTCAGACCTAAAGAGTAGTAACAAGGAACGATACGACCTGGAGTTGTCGAAGCTCCTTATAGGAAATTCTTCCCCAAATAACTCCTCATTGTAGGAGAAACAAAAAAATCTGTAAAAATAAACAGACAGACAAAAGCGTCCACATTATAAGCCTTTGTAAGATTAAATCTACATTAATAGTCTCTGATCATGTGCGTGAGCCTACTATGACCACATTTCGTATGCTTTCGAAAAACACATGTTTTCAAACTGCTTTTTAGGAAAAAACATGCTTGTCATATCGCTTGTTATACACAGCATTAGCAACAACGCGTTAACTCTGTCCATTACACGTTGGGGTTTCACAAAAAATTGTGGTTACATAAAAACAGTGCTCGTCAAAACATCTATATAGCTGGGAATTATTAAATAAAACAAAACACCTTTACGGAACAAAGAGCATCAAGGGCACAGTGCACTCCAAAACAGGAAAAATCAGCCAGACACTTACTCAATATCGTGGTGTTGTGAGCCCCATGGGCATAGCGGCAGGAGGAAATCTTCACGTTCAGATCTAACATGAAAATGAAAGGGATATGTTTTTCTGTCATCTCCTTGTCGCTACTGAAACAATAACGGACTTTCGTAACTAAAGGTTGGAGCAAACTTACTAGTTTCTGAACGACTCCCCGCTAGAAGACCTACGACAGCCACATCCGCCGCCTGTATCTACAAACGCGGTTCTGATGCCATAGGTAATTTAAAATATAGGAAATGGGGAAGTACGTGTAAGGCGGTGCTGACGGTCACGTGTCCAGCGTGATGACATCACAGTCTTAAAGGCGCCTGTTTGTTTACAAGCGCGAAGGAAAAACATAATCCCGAATTAATGAACCACTGAAACAATACCTTAAGACATCACAAAGGATGATGGCTGATTATCGATGATCAGACAATGTACGGACACTAAAATAAGTGTTAGTCTTATTATGGTGAGCCCACCTCAAAGACTGTATCATCTCAGTATAGTTGATAATCAACAAGGTGTATCCATCCATATACAAATATCAAGGAAGGGTGGCTGGTCCCTTGTTCTAAAATCTAGAGCCAAAAGGAAGAACAGGAGCTTGGTAACTCAGTGGGTAGAGATGATGGATAGACCGTTTATCTACGCATGACCGATCCCCATGGGATGTCGTCGTTAAGGCCATGTATATGGGTAGATAGACGATATATCCATCGTTGTTCTTTTTCGAACAATGTTCCTTCATTGCTCGAATTCATTTGTTCAATTATTACCCATTTTACATCGTTCGGACAATGGCCATGTTCAAGAAAATGGGTGGTCAACTTTGTGGTGTTTCTACCGCACCTGATATTACTGCGATGTTCTCCTATTCGCATTTTTATTCTCCGGGTGGTCATCCCTACATATCTAAGTCCGCAGGGGCACGTAATCAAGTAGATGACATTACTCAAGTTACAATTAGTATGACATCGCAGATGCCATATTTTCCCCTCCTCTAGATGTAAGGTTTTTGTGGTCACTGTTAAGTGGCAGACACTGCATCCCCGCAAGGGAAATGGCCAGTGATAGAGGGTAAACCCCAGGCATTCAATACAGTTGGATCTTGTTTTGGTTGAATAGTTCTTGGGCGGGTATGTACCAATGCATCTCGCAAACTCCTTTCTTTCTTATATGAAAATAATGGTTTCTGCCAATTTCGACCATTACTAGTCAGAATTTGCCAGTGTTTCCCGATGCAACGGCTTACAGAGTTGGAAATGTTACTGTAGGTAGTCACACATGTCAGAGGAATTTCAGACTCATTATCTTTGACATTGTCTTCCAGCAACACTTCCCTGTGATTGTTTCTCGCTCTTTTTCGGCTCTTCTGTAGTATCCTCTTGGGATAACCTCTCTGTTCAAGTTTTGTTGTTAGATCATTTGCTTGGGTGTTAAAATCCACAAGATTACTACAATTTCTACGTACTCGTAGATATTGGCCGAAAGGAAGATTTTCCCGCAAGGAACGCGGGTGAAAACTAGAGAAATGAAGGAGGTTATTTCTACTGGTGGGTTTATAATAGGTTTTACTCGTTAGGCGATCACCAGTTCTCGTAAGTGTGGCATCCAGGAAGACGATGGAGTTGGAATCGTATTGGTGCTTGAATCTTAAATGAGGGTCACAGGTGTTAACCCAGTCAAAGAAGGATAGTAGACTTTCCTCAGACCCTTTCCAGATTAAAAGCACATCATCAATGTACCTCTGCCACAGAATAACATTGAGAGCATGAGGGTTGGAGTTGGCTAGGATGTGCGTTTTCTCGAAGTTGTAAACATACAACCCCGCTATACTGGGGGCAAAAGTGCTGCCCATCGAGGTGCCAGTCTTCTGTAAATAAAAAGTATCTTTGTATTGAAAGAAGTTCCGTTTAAGAGCCAGGGTTGCACAGTCTATCACAAAGGTCTTAGAGGTGTTATAAGACCATGTAGTTTGATCAAGGATGTCAGCCAAAACTTTAAGGGTTGCATCTTGAGGGATACAAGTATACAAACTTTCAATGTCTAAGGAAACTAGATAGCATGGTTCCTCTGGTAGTTGTACGTTAAGTAACATTGAAAGAAGACTCTTAGTGTCCTTGATATAGGTGCTTGTAGATTGAACTAAGGGTTTAAAGAAAAAATCACAATACTTAGAGAGTGGTTCCAACTGGGACCCAATCCCAGACACTATAGGTCTTCCCGGCGGTGGAACCCGATTTTTATGGGTTTTGGGGAGAGTGTAAAAATAAGGGATTTTTTCTTCTGAATTTGTCAGGAAATCAGCCTCTTGTTTACTGATGTAACCGTCTCTTTCCGCAGTTGTAACCAGCTCCAAGATTTCATCTTTTAGAAACGGAGAGGGGTCTTGTTGGAGGATAGTATAGCTGATGGTATCTCCCAGGAGACGTTTGCATTCGGCATCATAGGCCGTGGCATCCTGAATCACTATACCACCCCCCTTGTCAGCGCTTTTGATTACAATTTCTTGATTCTCTTGCAAAGATTTTATAGCCTTGTACTCCCCTGCTGTTAAATTTTTGAAAGAGGCGGGCTCAGTCAGAGCCCCAACTTCTCGAGATACAGCCTGTTCGAAAGCTATAATTTCAGCAGGTACCAGGTGTGTTGGAGGAGTGAAATTAGATTTCTTTTTGATGTTAGTGTCACTCAATGTAGCAGCGGGTTGTGTGTCTTGTTGTTCAAAAAAGGATTTTAGCCTGAGTTTCCTAAAAAACTCGCCCAGTTCGCATTTGAGTTTAAAACGATCCAGGCGAGGACTGGGTATAAAACTGAGTCCCTTTTCTAACACTGCAGTTTCATCTGCGGTTAGGACAACTTTAGATAGATTTGTTATCAGACTTATTGGTTGCTCGGCCCTGCTCTCTGTTCCTGAGCTTTGCTCCGTGCATTGTCCCCTACAGCTTCTGTTGGGCCCCAGTGAACTTGATTGCCTGTTCTTCTCTTCCCCCTGCCTCTCCGGCCAAAACCTAAAAAAGGCTGCGGGTACATATTTTGTTGGAAATGTTGTGGCGGGGGCGCAAAATGCGGGTTCCAACCAAATTGTGGTGGAATTGGTGGTTAGTTGAAGGGGTTGGGGTGGAAAACACCAGGTCCTTGATGTGGGTAAGGGAACCAATGGTGATTGTATTGATTGTGATTTTGTTTTCCTCTACCTCTACCCCGTTGTTTATTCCCTCTACTCTCAGTACTCGAATTGCTGGAATCTGAATCAACTGAGGTATCTGGGTCCTCATTCGTGCGGGCTCTGGGGGTATAGTCTGGGCTAGCATAGGGGCAGGTTTTATCATAGGACCACCTTTTTAAATCTTTTTGGAATTTGGCTACTTTTGATTGTGCAAGATTCTCTTTGTATTCATTAAGCTCTTTATTGAACTCGTCAAGTTTCTTTTTGTATCCTGTGACGGTTGCTTTAATATGGGTTTCTGTGGCCTGGATCTCTACTAACAGAGCCTCCGAGAGACGCATTGCTGTCTTGATGATAAGGATAGCCCAGTCATGTGTACAATGCCAGGCTATTTGTGCCCATTCTTTTCTAAATACACTATCTTCTAGAAATATTCGCGGAGCATTGGTGACCAAAAGTCCTTTGGGGGCCATTTTGTTGTTAAGGTATTCTTTCATCATGGTTCCATGCAGAATCGCTCTAATTCTGTTTTTCTTTTGTTCACCCAGCTTATCCCAGTCAGTGGTCTGAGATATTGCTTGAGCGACTACGGGGACACTGACCAGGAGGACATGGCAGTTCACGGACTGCACACAGGCACTGCGGTGGCAGGCCTGAGACAAAATTTTAGGGCTACTCATGTGGGTGGCACAATCAGTGCTGCAGGCCCTCTAGTAGCATTTGTCATCACCAGCCCTGGCACACCCAGTGCACTTTACTAGGGACTTCTTGGTGATACAAATATGCCAATCATGTATATCCAATCACCATAACAATTTACACAGGGAGCACTTACACTCTGGCACTGATCAGCAGTGGCAGAGTGTCCAAAGCATCGAAACCAGCAAAAACGAAATCCAGCACAGCATCAAAAATACAGGAGGTAGAGGCCAAAAAGATATGGGAAACCACAGCAAAGATGTCAGGTCGAACAGTTGACAGTTTGTCCGAATATTTGGGAAAAGTATTCTACCCAAGACGATTCGTCAATCGTAATTTCTATTTTACGTGTTTCCCTAGATCCAGACAAAAAAGGGGTATTATTCAACTCCCAGAAGGCAGCACTATCATTCGTTAGGCAACTCTTATAGAGTTTGGCCCATAGCTCGTCCTCCAATTCTGTTTTCCTTGTCGTAGTGCCAGGTGATACTTTTTTCTAAGTTGGAATATTTCTTGCCTATCTCTTACTGTATTATTAAGGGCAATTTTAAGCTTTGAATATGATTTGGTGCAGGTGTAATTAAACCAACCCACCTTGTTTCTTCTTTCCCCTTTAGATTTAATACGCAGGGCTTCCTTTATGGATTTGGTTACTTAGGATCTCCTGGGGGGTAGAGGAGTCATCCAAACAGGTCATGATTGCTGTCATAGAGTTCTTTAAAACTTTTCCAATGATCTTTGCCAGATCAGCATGTTCCCACTTAAGGGAATACCCATTTAATCTATTCAAGATCAAGCTTTCCTCACCATGCAAAATCATCTGTTTGGACTCTCCTTGCACCAGCGGTAGAGAAAGAGTGATAGAGATAGGAAAGTGGTCACTAAAAACACAAGTCATTGGTTTTGAAATTCGAAATAAGAGATGAGGCCCTGTTAGACAGAAAAATAAAATCTATGCAGCTGTAGGCTCCTCAGCCATTTAAGGTTGGAGTAAGGGTAACAATAGGTGACATTATTTTGTTAGCCAGGACCAATAGAAGGATAAAAATGGTCTCCTTCAAAGAGACCCCACTCTGAGAGTGTCTGAAATGAGTCATGTTGTTGTCTCTCTTGTCTAGTAGGCCACAGGTTATGTTGTCATTATGGGCACACAGGGATAAAATAAAATCGCCTCACCAGATTATAGAAGGGTTTTTCCCTTGATGCTTGTTATTAAATTCTAAGAGGAGGTAGCGAATTTCTTTCAGAGCGTCAACCAGATGGGATTGCTGTAAGTTGTTATAAAAGTTGACTATCACAAAGAAATCCGATTTGTTAATATCAAGAATATTTACCTGAAAATTAGCCTCCAGATGTTGGGCTATAATTTCCCGCAATGAGATTTGTTGGAAATATAAACTACCAACCCTCCTTTTGCGCGCCCTGATTGTTGTAATTTAGCAGCGATTAGGTTAAGCATTAGCAGAAGACATCTTGTATTTAGAGACTCTATTGTCCGTTGTGTGGAATCCATTTTGTATTTCTGGCAGCCTTTTTTGTTTGCCATGTGTTCACCATGTGCTCTGTCCTACCTTCATGTTAACTGCTCTTGAAATCTGCCTAGAGATGAGTAATATTTAGCCTCTTCTGCTTTGTACATGCTCAGTTGAGCTTACAGCTGTCCCCAACTTGTAACTGTCAGGATGTGTCCACCAGAATTAGCTAACTGTCATCCCATCCCACTTGTTGCTAGCACACTCTCTGTATGACCTTGTATGTATTTGAAACCAGCATTCTGTACCTAGTCCTGCCTTCATTTGAGCCCCTGTGTGGGTATAAAAAGACCAAGCTCCTTTCAGTCAGTGTGCTACTTCATGCATTACCGAAGGGTGCTGTGTGAATGTAGTTCCACCTCATGAAGTTTAATAAACTTTGTTTTTTCTATTCCAGTTTCTGTGCCAACTTCTTCCTATTGGTCTGAGAACTCTGTGCAGAGAAGGGAGAGCCCATAGCACTGGTAGGCCTTGCTGAC